>NW_024396614.1:450974-626615 GCF_016617805.1 Bactrocera tryoni
AAAGGAAGCTGAAATCCCTTGGGCGACTCAGATAAATATAATTGGACACGATAACATAATGAGCTTACCTTACTTGCGGCACCGAGCGCTGGTAAATCGCCAGCTGATGGAACAGCTAACCGATGGGTATGAAAAAGGATTCACAACGACGTCAATAATTCTCATGGTAATAATAATTATCGCCGTGCTTTTTTCCATAATAACATTCTATAAAAAGCTGAAGCGACAAGCTGCAATAGTAAGAGTAGTAGAAAACATCACTCAGGTGTCAAGAGCAAGGTCCGAGGACGTCCCTCACTTCGGAGGGGAGGAGTTATCACGCGACGCAAAAATGTAATTGAAGGAGCACCAAAATATTGCGCGAAATAACAAGTTTTAAGTTGCATCCAAAAGTTGCGCGTGGACTGAGTCAGCAATTATACGTTCTCACGTCTGTAAACACCAGCTCGCAACACCACAACTGCTACGCAGCAACGGCGGCAACAACAGCAACAGGTACCTTGAGGGTAGTTTATAATTAGAATAATTTTCGAATACTCGTAATAAAGTCAATAAAAACAAAAGTGGCATTTTGAATTAATTTGTATACAAAAAATTATAAGTCTTAGCCACATTAATTTTATATATGATGACTTCCCTTATTTGGAGAGCCTTCTCTTTTCAGTTTTTATCACCATTTACGTTACCACTGTCAGCAAATCACGCCGTTATGCCGAACTGAAGTTTTAGAGACAAAATAAATAAAAACTAGTGTAGGTAAGGATAAAGAAGAATATTTAAAAAATTTAGACGATGTATTTGCATTGCTCCACAATTCGGGATTAAAAGTGAACTATGAAAAATCAAAATTTCTCCAAACACATGTGCAATCTTTGGGTTATCTTGCTACACAGGATGGATTCCTGCCCGATCCCAAACAAATTTTGTTGGAAATACAAAAGTCCCATGGATACACATATTCAATTTAGATCTTGGAAAGAAAAAAAGTTCTCTCTCTCTCTCTTTGTTCTCTCTCTCTCTCTCTCTCTGACTACGAGCTTTTGTTCAAAATTACTTTTTATGCACATGTGTACCTAGACACTTTGCCATAGATAAAACTTTACTTACATACTTGCTTGTAGACGACGAGTGCGTGCAGTTGTATCAACAATAAAAATATTAATAATAACAAGATAAGTAGTATATTTTTACTTAAAGTGGGAATCAGGCTGGTTGGAGTTTATTTATAAAAATCAAGGAGAAATTGGCAAAAATAAACCAATTACTTATATTTCAAGATATTTTAACTAAACAGTAGAGGTGGGCTCGGGCCGGGCTTTTTTTCGTGGTCCGCGGGCTTACACAGGCCCGGAGCGGGCCCGGGCCTTAGCAAAAAGGCCCGGCCCGTAAAAACCCGAAATAGGCCCACAAAAGCCCGAAATAGGTCTGAAAACAAATTTGATTTGATCGCGTTCTTTTTTTTTATTCTCGAATTAGAATCGCCATTTATCGCATGATATATGCTTACGGTGCAACGCAATGCAGCCAAGATTCTCATAAATTCATCCGCCGAGATGCCATTATCGATACTAATATCGATTCCGGCTATACAATATTTTCACTTTGCCGCACACCACACTCAAAATTGGCGCCCCATTGCAGAAATTACAAATTTTGAAATATAAATATGCCGCGACAAACCATTCGAATGTGTAAAGCTAATACGAGTACAAAATGAAAGGACAGGAGTGACGTGTGGAAGCAGTTCGATTGCGTTAATTATAATGGCAATAATGCCGATTTTATGTGCTGCAGGAGCTGTAGGCATGTGCTGGTGTATAATTCAAAGCAAGGCACGGGCACCCATAGCCGCCATAAGTGCATGTCTCAACAAGACGCGCTTAAGTCACAGCCCAAATTGGACATGTTTGCCAAAAAAAAGTTGTTTCGACGCGATTTCGGGATTCGTTTGCTCGAAAGCAGCTAACCTTAGTTGCAAAAGACTTGCACCCTTTCAATATTATCGAAGGAAAGTTCTATTCCCATTGCATTCATTGATTGACTACCATCATGGAGAAAGAGTACGAAACGTTGAAGATTCAACTTATCATAAGTTTGAAAGACCAACAACTGGCATACACGACCGACATGTGGAGTGACGACTACTCGCAGCGATTTCTTGAACCCTCCTTATAAAGAGATGAATTTCCTCTCAGAGGAAAAAAGAGAAAATGTGTTAGCTACGGTAAAAGCAATGCTCTCCGAATTTATAGGAGATCATGAAAATAGTAGCTTTGATGACATAACTAATAAAATAAGCCCAAATAATTCCGAAAATGGAATGTTTGATGAATTTTCAGACTTAAGTTATGTAAAAAAACGAAAAGTTGAGAAAAACGCTATCGACATAGAGCTTGACAAATACTTGACCATTCCAGTAGCTCATGGCACACATATTTTAGAATTCTGGAAAAATGCCAGGGACTTAAAATACCTTCCCAAATTAGCTCGGACCATTCTGGCTATTCCAGCCAGTTCGTCTACGAGCGAAAGGCTTTTTTCAACATCGGGCCATGTTTTAAATGAAAAACGCACTAGGCATGTGTTTTTGTGTTTTTCGGGAGTGCTGATAGTGTTTTCGACTCTAAAATAAAAGTGTATTAAACTTTTTGTGTTTTACCTTTTTTTAAACTTTGATCAAAACTAAAAGGTGAGAATGTTAACTCTGTGAAAAAGTGTGATTAAGGGAGAAAAAAAATATATTCCATTGGAAAATCAAAAAATCCTCGCTGCTTTAGAGGGAAAATCATACCCTTTCCATATTATTTTCAGGGTAAAGCTTGGATGGTTAGTTCGCTTTGGACAAATATTTTAAAAGAGTTTGATCGCGATATGATTAAGCAAAATAGAAAAGTTGCGCTATTTATTGATAATGGTCCTTGCCATAAGGTGACCGACTTAGTTCTGGAAAATGTCAGAGTTGAATTATTAATATTTTTTATTGAAAATAATTCCTCTGACGTCGTTGAAGAAGTAATAGATGTTACAATAGATCCTACAGAGTTTAAGGAATATGGTAACTGCGATAAAGAGCTTGAATGTTTTGGAACATTGACAGCATGAAACAGCCATCCATTCTGACGAAAATTCAAGCGAAGCATCTTTCTGGAAGAAAATTCGAACGTGTGAATGTCATGATGTTCCACCCACCTTAGTAGCAACTATAGGTGCGCTTTCAACAGTTAAACATTTTATGGAAAGTAAAAATCTTCATCTTATTTAAATAGAGTGGGCTAGACAGCTGACGTAAGCCATACAGTTTAATTAATTTAACATTGTTAATTTCCTTTAGTGCGCTAAGTGTCAAATTACTCCTTACAAGCCGCCAGTAATTCAATCAAATTATTAAATCGTAGTATTATTAACCAATAAATATGCCTCCTAAAAACAACAAAATGTGACTATATACACACAGCAGCACCTGCTCAAATTATTAAGGAAAATCAAACAAGTCTTATGTGTGCATCCTGTCGCATGGGTGAATAAACAACCACGCAACAGACTGCCTGCATCAATTAAAAAGAATGGTCCCACTCCTGCAAAACAACCACGATAACGCGATGAAACGCCTACTTTCCATAAAGCACTTTTTAAATAACGTTTGATATTTTCAGTTTCCAGTAGACATATCAAGAAGCAATTAATAAAACGGGTTAAAACTTTGCACGAATAATGTTTCTAGTGTGTGTATCATTAAGTCCAACAATTGTCTAAATTCAATAAAAACTGTTTAAGCCCCTAGGTACCGAATATTTGGATCCCAGTATCTATAGTTGACTTTTGATCGAAAATGTGGGTCAATGAGTGATATATATAACTGAAAGTAAAGTGTAATCCTTTTCTTATAATGGTATGTCTGTATTTCAAAACTGGGTTGAATCGAACAAATACTTCTCTCAGCCTCACATACTTAATACATAGATTTTCGAACTTCGGGGTGACTTTGTACTGTACATATTGGCCAAGATGTGAGTTATGGGGGTCATCCCATGTGATGGGCTCAAAAAATCAACTTTTTTTTCATAAATTGCTAGCTTAACATGTCTAGAATACGGTAGTAAAGGAATTTTTGAAAATTCCAAGTCGTTTTAAAGATACAGCTAGTAGAAGCAAGTGCTGTTCGGAGCGCTGAGTTGGCAGTTACGTCATAGTTTTAAATGGACTTAAAACTTTAAACGCGTTTTTCTCAAAACTGTGTTTTTCAAACTTTCCTCCATCGTATCTCAAAAACGGCTTGACCGAATGACTTGAAATTTATAGGACATACTCAACACATATAAACGCATCGAATGAACTATTATCAATCGAAAATCTGCAAAATTTCAATTTTTTATCGCAAAAAACACAAAAAAAAAAACGGAAAAATCGCAACTTTTATTTCAAATGTCTACCAAAAGTCCAATTTTTTGTATATTCATTTGATAATAGTTCATTCCGTGCATTTAGGCATACAGTTTAAAACGCCGTTTTTTTTTTCTTCAGATAAGCCAATCAGCTGGAATCGTGGAGGAAGTGCAAGCTCATTTTTTCGAGACGGGGGTGTTCAGAACGCTGTAACTCCAGTTATACACAATATTTTTAGTTAAAAATTTATATTTATATTGTCGAAATATATATTAATAAATAATATTAAACTTAAATCTCTATCTATTTACTGGTCGTAGAAAAAAAATCCTAAAAAATCCCTAAAAAACAGGCCATCACATGGGATGACCCCCTTATGCCAATGAAAATAAGAGCGCGTGTTTCATTTATAATAGTGTATGTTTATGTCAGTGGTCGGCATGAGAAGATCTGTCACTGTGTTGGTGAGCACGAAAAGTTGCCCAGTGAGAAAAGTTGCCCAGTGAGAAATTGGAATTAAAATTAAGCAAATTTTATAATTAATTAAGAGTATAATGAAAATTAACAAAAAGTCTTTTAAGGATATATTCCCTATTCTCTTTAAAAGACTTGGAACATAAAAGGCATTGCATGGCACCAAAGCCATTTAGAATCATAAAATATTTCTCGCAGGGCATATTTGGTTTTGCGCTATAGTCTTGCGTGATGTTAATTCGTTGCTGGCTCGACAACGACTGAACGATAGAGCGTAGGCGTACGTGTGAAGTTAGTTTGCAAAATTTTGCTATGAAATGCCGACCACTGGTTTATGTTTAAAATAGATAAATTTGAGCGAAGCCATGGTCTAGCCCCTATATAACTAACATCAATATTTTCGAACATACTGCTGACTTTACTCTATATGATTGGTTCTACATCTTGAAATACTATATTTTCCTGGATTTAATACTTGCAAAGTACAAGAGTATAAAATATTTACCTTATTTGTTTTAAATATATTTAAACCACAGATGCTTCTCCCTAATGTGATTCGTTCCGCCAATTTTGTGCTCTTAATCTCTATTTAGGGCTTAGTTGTGGCACTTTGTACTTTTTCGACTGATGGCACTTTTACTGAAGCTACCGCTTTCACAAGCGGACTGACTTGAGATATTGCTGAAGCAAACTGCAAAATACTCAATTGCATAACAGAGAATAGCTGCGATTGTGATGAAAACGTAAGTAGGCAAAAAAATAGCACAGAGCCACATTCATATTCACAGCTTTTTACTGCCCGCTAACCGCCCATTACACTTTTTAATAGTTCACTTTCGCATGCTTTCCATCTCGTCTGATTTGAATCATGTGTGGCAAAAAATATATCAGCTTTGAAAATCTGCGCATGTTACAAATTTTCGATGCGTAAACAATGCAAATTCCATCGAGTGCGTACATACATACTGTAATACATACATTTATTGTATGTATGTACTCGATGAATTTTCCATTATACATATAACATATGTATATATATACATACATGTATTTACAAACATATATATTTGAAACAGACAGAAGTGCACGAGTTTATCAGTGTTTAGGAGATGATACACAAACCGAACGCTGTCGATCATTTCAATTATTGAAGCATGAGTTTGCATCACTTCGGGTATTTTCTGCTGATGCGAACGTTCATAAATAAATCAGGTACATATAAGCTGATCGCTTGTGATTTAGAGTTGTTCTTTATCGCTGATTTGAAGACAAACGGTGCGCTTCGTGTACATGAACCGAACTGACAGAATCATACAGAGTAACGGATCAATACTTAAGTATAAACAAAAATTTATTACTCGTTGCAGTTCTCTGGCAGGGACATATCGTTACACTTTGTTATACTTGTATGTTGTCATCGATGTTTTCGTTTCACCTTTCCAATTACGCGCTAATTTTTATACCCTGAACAGGGTATATTAAGTTTGTCACGAAGTTTGTAACTCCCAGAATGAAGCGTTGGAGACCCTATAAAGTATAAGTGTATATATAAATGATCAGTATGTTGAGCTGAGTCGATTTAGCCATGTCCGTCTGTCTGTCCGTCTGTATATATACGAACTGGTCCCTCAGTTTTTAAGATATCGTTTTGAAATTTTGCAACCGTCATTTTCTCTTCAAGAAGCTGTTCATTTGTCGGAACTGCCGATATCGGACCACTAAAACATATAGCTGCCATATAAACCGAACGATCGGAATCAAGTTCTTGTATGGAAAACTTTCACATTTGACAATGTATTTTCACAAAATTGGACATAGGTTATTTTCTATGACAACAATGTAATCTCCGAAAAAATTGTTCAGATCGGTTAACTATAGCATATAGTTACCACACAAATTGAACGATCGGAATCTAGTGCTGGTATGGAAAACTTTTGCATTTGAGGTGGTATCTTCACAAAATTTGTATGGAATAATTATAGCATATGGCTGCCATAAAAACTGAATGATCGGAATCAAATTCTTGCATGGGAAGCTTCCTCATTTGACGATATACTATCATCACGAAATGATATGAGTTATTGTTCATAGAAATAATGTATAATAGCTGCCGTACAAACGATCGGAATCTAGTGCTGGTATGGAAAACTTTCGCATTTGAGGTGGTATCTTCACGAAATTTGACATGGATTACTACTTAAGGTAATAGCATAAAAATTGTTCAGATCGGATTACTATAGCGTATAGCTTCCATACAAACTGAACACATAGTTACTAAAAGAAATACACCTGTGAAGGGTATATTAGCTTCGGTGCAGCCGAAGTTGACGTTTTCTCTTGTTTTTTTTTTGTGAGTACATGTTAAATGTTTGTGTACATGTTTATCACTCATGTATCGCTAAATGGTTCTGTTCAGTAGTAATCAACTTTTTTCAGAATTAAATTAATACCTTCGTGTCTATTTATTACCTAATCATTGTCACTTTTTCGTTTTCATATATTTCTTGTCTCTGTGATTTGTATTTACTTGCTTTTTCTTGTCATTGTTTGGCTTTTGTCGCTTATTGTTTGGAGTTGCATTCATTATCTATTGTCAACTGTTTCGCAATTCTATTGTATAATTCATTCAGTGACAATTTAATTCTGAGTTTTTTGTTTTTTTTTTTATGTAAAGTGGTTATGTTATCTTGATTACCCAAACATATTAATCTAATTTCGACAGTGTGAGAACGCAAATACGTAATGACAAATGCCCATAAAAATATGTATCTGTTCATTGTAGTTACAAAGCTTCAACTAAGTTGTACTAATTTCATTGTCATAATTTATCATATAATGTGTATACTTATACTATATAAATATTTACCTAAAGGAATGGAATAAGGATATTCAGAAATTAGGTTCACATGAACCACGTTGTCCAAGGCTAATGATTAAATGTTTATACACAAATCTTTACATATGGAGCTGACTTGTCCGTAATATACAAGTATACTATTGACATGTCACAATATCTGATGCCGATCGAGTAGAAGAAAGCCCTAAAAAACATCTTTTCAAAAATGTTACGTGTAAGAATTTTTGAAGTTCAATACTTCTTTATTGAGGATTCTGACTGATTGGTGCACAGTATTATTATATGTATATGTACATACTATACATACTATATGTTCTGAGGTTGGTATGTAACACAACTACATTTATTAACCAACTTTCAGCCTACGGCTTCACTAACAGCTTTAAAATTACCATTATCGTTAAGTCGCTGCAAATAATATACATATGTATATATAAAGGTCGCTTTAACAACATACTGGTTTAAAAGCAAAACAGAATAGTGAAAAAAGATAGAAACTTCTACAGATATATGTATGGTTTTTTAGTCGTGCTGTTTTCAATCAAACAATCCTTCTTTGGATTTGGTATTTCTGACAGCTGTTATTTCGGAGGACAAGAAATAGGGAGACTTTTTAATTTAAATTTTGCACCGAAACTCATTCGTCGACATTTAATTCTTCTAGGTTGGTAGGACTGTCAGTGGCATCTGTGCAAATGAGTCATCTAAATAATTAAAAACTAAGTGTTTAGTGAACGCTTTTCTTTCTGAAGTAAAAGTAAAGTGCATTCGGCGATTTTACGATGAGTGAAATTATTCAACAAAGAATAAATTTTAAATTTCTGATGACGAGAAATTCAAAATGTTTGATAAAGCCTTCACTGAGCACTGTTTGGTAAAAATTATTCAAAAAGGGCCGAGAACGCGTTGGCGACGACCACGACGAGGACGGCCATTACCATCAACTGACGATGACAACGTTATCAAAATAAAGAAATTAATTAATTAATTTCTGGTGATTCAAAAATGAAGTATTGGATAAAACAAACTCATTTAGGATACGTAGAGCAGCTAACTACTTACAGTATCATATGATCGCTTGAAGTCTATAAACAAGTGAAATGTCATAATATTATTTTTCTGCGTTTTTTCAGGAATTTGTCGTACTATACACATCTGGACGGAGGTGCCTTCTCCAGTTATAAATCCTGCTTGGTAGTCCCCTAGTTTTTTAGGCTATATTTTTGCACCCCGTACCTATAGTTGACTTTTTACTCTAAATATAGGTTAGTGTGTAAGATATATGAATGAAATTTGAAGATAACTCTTTCTGATAATAGGACGTTTTGAAGCGGATCAATATCTCCATTAGCCCCCATATATCTAATATAAAGATTTTCGAGCTTGCGGTTGACTTTACATCACATAGACCACGCCAATTTTAATATAAATTTTTGCCAACTACTAGAGAAACATCCCCGCCTTTTGTTCTGGCAAGTTGCAAGGGTATAACGTGTTCGGTTACGACCGAACTTTGGCTTTCCATATTTGTTCCTTTATAAAAATCTACTACTTACATACACTCCACATAGTTTTAAATGAATTTTCTCTAAAACATGTTTATGTTTTTTTCTCAGATCAAACGGAAAGTAGCATATAGTCCGCTAACACATTGCCTTATAGTATTCACTCAATATCAACATTTTCAAGCAACTTTTTGCAAATTTGCATTATTATATTCCAGCTTTTTCATAGACAACTGTAACCGAATCATAATTAATCTACTTGACCACGCAGGCGAATAACTGAGCGGAAGCCAAAAAATAATAATAAAATGATTTCAGTCATATGTAAATTCTGCTGTGGAATGAAGACACGGCTGTTAGCTTATACGTTCTTGTATGTATACTCATGGCATTATCTGTAAAAAATATGTGCAGCATATAATAAAAGATTACACTGCGGAATTTGCCAATATCCAACTGAGCCTTAAGTGAGCGCGTGTGCGAAAATGTACAGAGCAGTGGGCGAATAATTTTAAAATTTATTTAAGTATTTGTTTTACAAATGTTTCGCAGTATATTTAGTGGTCTGTCAAAGTGGCTAGACGGATGGTCGCTTCACAATGGCTTTAATGTTGTTTAATGTTAAAATTAAACTTGTTATTTCAAAACAAAAAATAAATGCAATACAGAATCAATATTAATTAAACAAAAAACAATAAAGTTTCTCAAAATATAAAAATAAGTATTACTTTATATAGTGCTATGGAAAATCTAATATATTAGAAATTCAATCTATCTAGAATTATTGAATAACATTGACATTTTCCAATAATTCCACTAAAGGAAAACTGGAACGGATTTGTATTGATATTAAAATCTCCTAATTTTTACATCCGACTAGAATGACACTTTTTACATTAACTGCCAACAACTTCAAGTTGCTGAACAGATACAACTCACAGTTAGCGTAGTATTTGATAAAAATAGCAAAGTTTGGCCTGAGAAAAACACTATTGCGTAGACAAAGGTCAAACAAATGCATAAGAACTGCAATGCGTCACGAATGACAAAACTTTACAAAACTAGTTCATTTGAAGTTTTATCGAAAATACATATTTGAAGCGTTATCAGACGTTTTTCTTACATTGAGTGAATGTGCTGCGAAAATATTTTGGATTCGTATATCACATGGTAATGAAAATGTACATATTAATGCAATCAAAAGTAAAGTGAATTTATTTTGAAAATGTTAATTTCGAATTTATTCTTCTAAACAAATTTCGTTCCCATAAATGTAATCCAAAGAACTCACTTTTGTAAAATTTTTTTCCAGTTCTTGAAATATTCGGATCAGTCCTTTTCTAGTATAGCCTTCAGAATCGTCTTCGATTCAAATTTTATCCCCTTAATCATGTCGAAATGACTTTTCCCTTTTCACGGCACCAAAACAACATTAAGGAGAACCGTAGTGTAACAACCAAAAAAAAATTCGATTTACGCAAGAAAAAAAATGAAATATTTTTTGAGTTATGCGGGATCTCCGACGTAGAAAACAAAATAATTCTTCTTAAACTAGAAGATATTTTATGTACAATGAACACAAACGTTGAATTTTACATCCCAAGTTTTTGGTGGTTTTTTGCCTGGCAAAATCCGATTTTTATCAGAACCAATGCAAATAGGTCACTATTTGTAGTTTATATGCTGAATATCCGGAAAAAAGGTCATGATGATTACGCCATTTGTCTTCGAGTTATCACTGCAAGAATTACGAAAAAAAATTTTTTTAGAAAATCGAGTTTAATAGCAAGTAAGGTAGGACTAAGCTCGAGTGTAACCTAACATTTCATACTCTTACAACATGCAGGATCAAAACCTATTTTTTCCATTTTGAGCACAAGGATGCACAGATAAACACGCACCCTTAATTTTGTCACTTATACCCTTAATTAATTTATTTATAATTTTAGTTCGAAAATCTTAATCTAAAGATATTCGGTATCTGGAGAATTGAATATTTTTCATCCGATTTAAATAATTTTTGGTAACAAAGTGGCTTACTGTTGGCTCATTCTTGATTTATATACTGGAAAATAAAAGAATCAGATGGACTTTAAATTGGGTCCTGAGATATGGGTTTTCGTTAAAACGCCAAATTTGGTCTTATGAAGTCCATTGATATTACCCAGGTATAAAAATTAGGGTCTCTGAAGTATTTTTTTTTATTTATCGCTCTTTCAGTATACCTTAACTGAATCGTTATAGAGGTAGTGGACGGAGTTATAACCCGATGTCATCCATTTTTCCATTGTTGGATGGATGGCATTAGTGATTTGTCATGAGCTATTCGGATATTGTACCTGAAGTGGTTTAGGATATATGCACATTAAAGCTAGCGAGGCCACATCCATTTCTTCAAACTTTTTAGTTCACAGGTGACCCTTGCTACTGCGATCCCCTATGTCAAGTTACAGTTGAATATCTTAATTCAGGACTTAGTTATGTCATTTTATAGATTTTAATTTAATGGCGTTTTGTGGGCATGACGGTGGTCTAGATAGGTGTTCTACGAACTCGTCCTTACTGTTTTACAGGAAATACGTCTACTAAATTTTATCAGGATATCTTAATTTTTACTCAAGTTACAGCACGCATGGTTAGAAGAACGGACAGACACACGGACAATCACCTGAATTTTAACTCGTCTTTTCATCCTGATCATTTGTATATGTACGCATTCGTATTTGTAACGCAACATCTATCTCGATTAGTTTTAGGTGATAAGTACAACAGTTAGGTGAATAAAACTATAATAGCCCATAGTAACATGGTGAGAGAGTATAAAAAGAAATTTTGTTCCTGCTCTCTTTTGTTAGTTATTTTTTTGCTTGCAATCATATCACTTTATATTTATGACAGTGGTCGGCATTTCATAGCAAAATTTTGCAAACTAACTTCTCACGTACGCTAACGCTTTATCGTTCAATCGTTGTCGAGCCAGCAACGAATTAATATTACGCAAGACTATAGCGCAAAACCAAACATGCCCTGCGAGATACATTTTATGATTCTAAATGCCTTTGGTGCCATACAATGCCTTTTATGTTCCAAGTCTTTTAAAGATAATAGGGAATATATCATTTTGTTAATTTTCATTATACTATTAATTATTTAGATTAGATGCTTAATTTTAATTCCAATTTCTCACTGGGCTACTTTTTTTTCGTGCTCGCCAACACGATGACTGATCCTCTCATGCCGACCACTGATTTATGAATTATCTATGTTATGTATAAGGGTACTCACACGCTCATATTCTCAACCGTTCAACGATCAATACTGGAGTAAATTGTGTCGCATAAAATGTCATGGGCAATTACTTTAAGTGCTTGAACAGCCACTTGTTACGAGTTGGTACTTCATGGAGAGTGAAAACCAAACTACAAGAATGTATATACACTAAGCTAAATATATGTACAAATGCTTTTAACAATAATTGGTTATGTTTTTATGTTGACTTTATTGTCTATTTTACTAGAATAGTATATGACAGATTCATTTACTCCATAAAATATATGTGAAAAGAAAGTTCAAAGCTTTTGATTCGCGTACAATATACAGTTTAACTTTGACCTTCCTTGGTTGCCATGTCTGGCATTCTTGTAGACCTTTTGTGATGGGGTCTGGTAGTTTGTGTTATGACTCGGCGCAAATATCTTGTTTTGCACACACATATAGACACAAGTCTGTCATTGGCTATTGTTTGGGAATGACTTGAACTTGTTTGTAGAAAAGACTTGTCGTGTGAATGAAAGGCTGCGTTTACTTGTATTTACACTATACTGTTGTTTATACATACTTGCGATATACTGTAGCTACATTTTTTCTTTCGAAGCCCGTTTTTGCTGTGTAATGCAAATTTAAGAAATTTAATAAGATATTTAGGTAACTTGTTAATAGATCCAGAATAAGAATTCACTGGATTGGAATTTGAAAGGGAAGTACTTTTAGTACGATTGAATAAAATGTTCATATCATTGAATTTGGCAAGAGTTAATACAAAAGAATCAACTAAAAATATTTTCTATTATTTAAACTTCTAACAAATAGTTTTAAATCTTTAAGAATAATACTCAATATTTTTAATTATCAATATATTTAATCTCAATTTAATTTAGCTCTAATTGCTCGACAATATTTTTGGTTAAGCCGTATTCAGCTAACATAAATAGATTCAACGGTTTTCCTACACGTGAACATGCAACATATAGTTGACCATGAGAAAAACATGAATTTTGGAATCAAAACCACAAATGGACATTGTTTGGCCTTGAGATTTATTTATCGTTACTGCAAAAGCTATACGAAATGGAAATTGTAGCCTCCTAAAGGATATCATAGAATCCGATGGTATCATTGGATTGCGGGGCAACAGGACCACTTCACCTTTAAACTTTCCAGATAATATGGTTCCTTCAAGAATGTTTCCGGTGATCTTTTTGATAGCCAAACGCGCACCATTGCATAATTGAGGTAGATTCAAATTACGCAGCAGAAAAATAGGTGAACCATTCGTTAATAGAAGATTATGTGGTGGCATTCCGTGTATATCTGGTGAATTTAAAAACTCAATTGGAAAACTTACACTTTCATTTTAATTAATTTCTTTTAATTTTTAATGCTCTTTTAACACGCTTGCCTCTCTGCTTCGTGCGTTGTTGAGGTTACATTTTTTCGGTGGCATTCGACTTAGAATAATAATTTCAACGTATAAAAATTTAAAAAAAAAATTAAAAAACATGCTATTATAACACATTTAAAAGAGGAGTGCAAAATAATTTTTAATAGAAGTTTAATAAAAATAATGAAAATAAAAATGTTTGCACAATTATTAAAAAATTATAGGGAGCTTTTTATAATTTTTTCATATATACTACTGTAATCAAATTGAAAGGTGAATTTTTAATTTATACTTCGGGTGTTTTTCGAATCGGTAAATTGGTAGTACTGTTAGTGACATCTATGCTAAATTTCACGTCAAAATATTCATTAGTATTTGAGATACGCGTCGTTTTGTGAGGCTTTAAAAGTGAATTCTTCGATTTTAACTATGTTTGAATTTATTGAACAAAGAAGTGATATAATGCACCATCTCAATAATGATACTTTTCCGATTTACAAAAATTTATTTACCAGTTTGCAGAAGATTTAACGGTCTTTAATAATGCTATCTCTAAAAAATAATTAATATGCTACTGATATCAAATTAGAAGTTGAATTTTGCGCATTTCATCTCCTTCAAAGTAATCCCCTCCCACTGCAATACACTTCAGCCAAAGATTTTTCCAGTCATCTATGCACTTGGAAAAATTCTCCTTTGTGAGGGCCATCAGAGCCTTCTTCCAGTCAGCTTTTATATCCTCTATTGAGTCAAAACGATGTTCTCGGAGTAGTCATGTGAATTTGCTAAATAGCCAGAAGTTACACGAAGGTAAATCAGGCGAATGCGGTGGTTGCAGTGCGATATTAGTTGAAAATGTGGCGAAATGATCGCGAATAACCAGTGCTGAGGCCTGCTCTCTAAATTAGAAAATGTCTAGTTCTAATCCTATAAATACCTAGTCATAATCCTTTGATACGCTTGCTTCAACTTCTAGTATTATCAATTCTACTGTAAACGCTACTAAATTCGCCATCTCTCACTTCATTGTCACAAATGTAATGTATATTCGATGCATTGCTATCTCATTTAATAGACCGATTGACAGGCAACTGAATGTGAAACAAGGCAATAGCTATGAAATCCAAAGCTGCGATTTTCCTTTTAATCTGGAAACGACAAAAGTGTAAAAATAGAGGAGCTGGAGAAACGAAAGAGGAAAACGAAAAAACGACACCACAATTAGCATGCAAATAAAAGTGTTGAGCATAATGGCCTTAGTGATGCTACCACAATACTGAAATTAGACAAATAGTGACTAAAATTTTCGAGAAAAACTAGTTAGTAATTTTATTGCTTAAATAATGAATTTGTGTTTCACTTATTTCTTTAGTTTTCAATGAAATTGGAATCTAATGTTTCGCTGGATTAGAATAGCTTTTATTGAACTCAAGTTAATCGTTTTATCTTTGCAACCAGAAAAGCCACTTTACTTAGAGGTTGACAATCAAAATTTAAACTAGAGGCATATATTGAATTAAACTATATAAGATGCATTTGGATATTCAAGAAGTTTTCCGAGCCTCCACAAATACATATACAGTGCACTCGCGGTAACGTGAACACCGTCTAACGTGAACACCGGCTAACGTGAACACGCTTTTTTTTACATTGACTACTCTGTAACGTGAGCATACATACTTAGAAAGCTCAGTAACGTGAACAAAATTTTTGTTCACTACACTTTTTATTAACATACAGACAACACTGAATACATTAAATTTTATTTTTTAAGATCGAGGAATCCCCTAATATTGAAAAATTTGCGCAAATTTTTACCATATGACAACGACTTACTTCAGTTGAAGGTTTTTTCTTTCGCGGAGTGATCAATCAATAGAAATGAGTTCTAAAAAATCGAAGTGTTTGCAATTAAAAGAAAAAGCAGACATTTTAGACAGTCTGAAAAAAGGAACAAGTGTGACTAACTTAGCAAAAAAATATAATGTCGCTAAGTCAACAATATGCAGTATTAAAAAGAAAAAAGAAGCCATTTTAAAATGCGTGAATAATACATACCAAGGACCGGGAAAAAGAAAAACTTTAAAATCGTCAGAGCTTCCAGCTATGGAAAAAAGTCTATACCTTTGGTTCATTCGGATGCGCGAAAGGAATTGTCCTGTAAGCGGATTAATGCTAAAAGTAAAGGCTAAGGAATTGCATTTCCTACTTAAAGAAAACGCGACCGGATTCAATGCTAGTGACGGATGGCTCCAGAGATTTAAGAAAAGATACGGAGTTAGATTGCTTAAAGTATCTGGAGAAAAACTCTCTTCGCAGCCTCAATTGGTTGATCCATTTAAACTGAAACTAAAACAAACAAGTAAGGAAGGGCTAAGTTCGGGTGTCACGGAACATTTTATACTCTCGCATTATAAAGTGATAATCGAGATTTCATTATACGTCATTTACATATTTTTCAAATACCGTATTTTTGTAAAGTTTTATTCCACTATCATCATTGGTTCCTAATGTACTAATATTACACAGAGAAGGCATTCGATGGAATTCAAAATAGCGTTATATTGGAAGAAGGCGTGATTGTGAACCGATTTCACCCATATTTCGTACATGTCATCAGGGTGTTAAGAAAATATTATGTACCGAATTTCATTGAAATCGGTATAGTAGTTCCTGAGATATGGTTTTTGGTCCATAAGTGGGCGAGGCCACGCCCATTTTCAATTTTTAAAAAAAGCCTGGGTGCAGCTTCCTTCTGCAATTTCTTCCGTAAAATTTAGTGTTTCTGACGTTTTTTGTTAGTCCGTTAACGCACTTTTAGTGATTTTCAACATAACCTTTGTATGGGAGGTGGGCGTGGTTATTATCCGATTTCTTCCATTTTTGAACTGTATATGGAAATGCCTGAAGAAAACGACTCTGTAGAGTTTGGTTGACATAGCTATAGTAGTTTCCGAGATACGTACAACAAAAACTTAGTAGGGGGCGGGGCCACGCCACTTTTCCAAAAAAAAATTGCGTCCAAATATGCCCCCCTGCCTAATGCGCTCCTTTGTGCCAAATTTCACTTTAATATCTTTATTTATGGCTTAGTTATGACACTTTATAGGTTTTCGGTTTCCGCCATTTTGTGGGCGTGGCAGTGGGCCGATTTTGCCCATCTTCGAACTTAACCTTCTTATGGAGCAAAGGAATACGTGTACCAAGTTTCATCATGATATCTCAATTTTTACTCAAGTTACAGCTTGCACGGACGGACAGACGGACAGACGGACGGACAGACGGACGGACAGACGGACGGACGGACGGACGGACAGACAGACATCCGGATTTCGACTCTACTCGTCGCCCTGATCACCTTGGTATACATAACCCTATATGTGACTCTTCTAGTTTTAGGACTTACAAACAACTGTTATGTGAACAAACCTATAATACTCTCCTTAGCAACATTGTTGCGAGAGTATAAAAATTGAGGAAATGGAGTTATGTAATGACCAATTGTATAATGCTGACGAATCTGGTTTATTCTGGAAGCTTTTGGCAGATAAGACCTAGTATGTATCATCGCATGAAAAAACTGCTCCAGGAACAAAGACGGAGAAGCAGCGTATAACATTTCTCTGTTGCGCAAATGCATCGGGTGCACATAAACTTAAACTTTTAGTAATTGGTAAGGCAAAAAATCCACGCAGCTTTAAACACTTTAGTTGCCCTACGGATTATAAGAACTCGAAATCAGCCTGGATGACGTCTGCCATTTTTAAACATTGGTTCCATCAATCTTTTGTGCCACAGGTAAACAATTTTTTCGCTTAATTAATAATTATTATAAATTCTTGCTTTTGGCCAGGTAAGATTGTTTCTAAAGCGGAAGAACTTACCAATAAAGGCACTATTACTTATTGACAACGCTCCCTCTCATCCAAGTGAAGCAGAATTAAAAACTGAAGATGGAAATATAATTGACATGTTTATGCCGCCAAATGTCACCCCTCTTATCCAACCTATGGATCAAAATGCGATTAAAATAACGAAGTTATATTACAGAAACAGTTTGTTGGCTTCAATAGCAGCAAAAAACTTAGATTTGCTTGAATCAATGAAAAATGTAACGTTGAAAGATGCTGTTACCCTTTTATCTGTCGCGTGGGATCGGGTCAGCACAGAAACTCTTGCCAATTGTTGGAAAAACATTTTACGTTTAATGGGAAACGAGGAGGACCCTGAATATAACATTCCATTAAATATCCTGAAAGACAAATGGAGTGCAGAAATAAACTCTTTAATGCGAATGTCAGTTGATCTCCTTCAGGACTTGAGTCCTCAGGTAGAAGTTTTACGACTCACTTTGATATCATTATTACTTTTTTCTATTTAAGGTTGAGTTTACATTGCCAATGATTCGAGAGTGGAACGATGACCCTTGTGTTGATGATACCACCGAAATCCATGAAATCACCGAAATCCATGAAATTGAAGAAAGTGACGATGATGATTGTATTGCCGAAGACCCCATAAAGAAAATTGAAGCAAGTGAGGCAGTTGAAATCTTTAACAAGGCATTGCAATGGGCTGGAGATGCAATGGTTGATCAAAGCGACATGAGTGTACTTAGACGCTTAAGGGAGAAAGTAGTATTTCAGCTAAATATTAGAAAGGAAAAAGCAGCAGAAAAAGATAACAGATTTTTTTAATGAATAAATCTAATGTGAAATTTTATTCGCAATATAATAATCATACCCGAACTTTGCCCCTCCTTGCTTGTTAAACATAACTTTGCATAGCTGTATCTGAAAACAGAAGTTTCGTTAATGTTTCTGCATACTACTGGCCATTTTATTACTGCTTTTCTGCTTATACTACTCCATGAAGGAATTTATATAACACTCTTATTTCCATTTCTCCATTTATATGGTACATTCGTATTCACAGTTTTTGAATAACCAATTGGCGACAATTACTCCTTTTAACTGCACATTTTTGCAATCTTTTTTCTCACCCTTTTTGACGAATGCCCTTTTATCTGATCATTGTTGTTACATATTTTTAACTAGGCTATATTAATTTCATTTAAGTGATTAATTAGGTCAAATCGCGGGGTTCGGCTCGCGTGGAATCGGGACTGTCATAATAAAGTCTGATTTCGAGGTTCCCTAATTTTTCAAGGTAAAAACACAGAACCTTCAAATTGAATTGGATTTGTTTATTATCGTTCGAAATAACATTCTTTGGCATTTAGTTTTTGAAAGTAAAGTTTTCGATGACTTATTGGAGCATATCGATTGGTAACTGGCGAATGACACGCGTAATGTTTTACTCCAAGGCCTGAGTCGAAGCGGGATTGTCCGCATGGACTTTAGACTTTACATATCTCCCCAGGAAAGTCTTACGGTGTGATATCACACGATTTTGGTGGCCAATCGACAGGCCGAAAACGTGAAATTATCTGCTCACCGAAGTGTTCTCTCAATAAATTCATTGATTAAAGCGATGTGTGGGAAGTGGCGCCGCCTTGTTAAAACCAAATGTTGCCAAGATCACAAGCTTCAATTTCCGGCATCAAATAGTCGATTATCATGGCGCGATAAAGGTCACCATAGACGGTTACGTCTTCACCGGCTAGATTTTGCATAAATATGAACCGATGATTCCATCGAACCACACCAAACTGTTTTTACCCTGCATGATATGACAGCTCTTGCATCTTTTCAGGTTGCTCTTCATCCCAAATGCGGCAAATTTGCTTTTTTACGTACCCATTGTTGAAACCAAATCTTGCTGAGACCATCAGCTTCAATTACAGGTATGAAATAGTCGGTTATCATGCCGCGATAACGGTCGCCATTGACGGCTACGTTTTCACCGGCATCATATATGAAGAAATATGATCCGTTGATTCCACGGACACAGAAACAACCACAAGCTATTGTTTTATATGGATAAAATGGCAGATCTTTAATCTCTTCAGGTTGTTCTTTGACTTAAACGTGGCAAGTTGGCTTGTTTACATATCTATTGAGCCAGAAATGGGCCTCATCGCTGATCAAAATTTGGATCAAAAACACCGGATCTTCTTGATACTTTTCAAGAGCCCATAGAGAAAAGCGATGTCACTTGGGAAAGTTGAGCGGTCTCAGTTCTTGCATGAGCTGCATTTTTACGATAGATTTCATAGCAAAAGCAACAAAGCCACTGTAGAACAGTGACATTATTCAGTTCAAATTTATTATTAATAATTTAAAAAACAAACATCTATCATAAAAATGTGTAATACAAGTCATTTAGCCCATCTAGAAACTTAATTCAGAAAATTCTCGTCTGACTTGTGATGACAAGGCTCACTTATTATTCAAAATGGCAGAAAAGAGTTGGCGTTTATTAATTTTAACATTTAAAAAAATTTTAAAAATTTCAAATGAATTCTTAATAGAAGCAATTATTATATAACTAATAATGTATTGAATTTAACTATTGCATAACTGATAGTAATATACATAAATATTGGGTTGACCGAAAAGAAACCGGTGATTTTGCATACAAACGGCGTTGACAATTTTTTGAACGGCTTATGACTCTGTTACTGCATTTTTGCTTTTGTCAAATATCAGCTGGCACTTTTACCTTGCCTTAGAAAAAAAGCGCGAGTTTTAGGTTTGTTCGAGCGGAGGAATAAAAATGCCAATGATGTTGTTTCTATGACATTATATTTTATTCTCTGATGTTTCAAGTTATGTTCTGCTTATATAACTACTAAAGTGATTACAATTTTCTTAATCTATTTCTTTTGTT
This sequence comes from Bactrocera tryoni, assembly GCF_016617805.1. NCBI lineage: Eukaryota > Metazoa > Arthropoda > Insecta > Diptera > Tephritidae > Bactrocera > Bactrocera tryoni. Next base: position 471,646 of record NW_024396614.1, read on the forward strand.
TTGTTTATTTTCTTATGAAATACAATATTTGTAAAATGTAATCTTATTTTCTATTGAATGCAAACAAACATGACTGTGGGGTTTACCCGATAATGTTTGGGTTATCATTATAGTCAAACATAAGGACCAAAACATGTTTGTATGCGTATTTGCATTATGAATACAATATTTGTAAAATGTAATCTTATTTTCTATTGAATGCAAACAAACATGACTGTGGGGTTTACCCTGATAATGTTTAAGTTATCATTATAGTCAAACATAAGTGACCAAAACATGTTTGTATACATTTTGCATTATGTTCTTTATCTCTACTTGTTATCTTTATATTTTTGTAATGTTTACTTGTTTTTCTTTAATCTTTTATTTTGTCCAATTTATAGTATTTTGTTGTGTGGTGTCTGGTTGGGATGATAGTGTACACATAACTCCTCCCTCCCTTAATGGAAAACTCTCCTGAGTTTGAATAGTATTGTTTTTCAGTTTTTTAATTTTACAAGATATTAAAATTATTATTATAATCACAATAATACTTAAAATTGATATTCCAATATGAGAGATATTTTTGTGATATTTTAATTCATTAATTTCTTTTAAATTTTCTTCGTTTTTAAATACAAGGTCGTTAATTGTAATTTTGTTAGTGAAATTGTGAGTATCATAGTTTGGATAATAGAATCTCTGATTGTATGAAATTTTAGTATTTGAGAATGTTTTATATAGGGTCTTAATAGTGCAGTTATTATAATGAATCAATGTAGTGTTTTTCAACTTAATTTTTCTGTTGTCGCAGTTCTGGTTTAGTTCTATGCCATTTGCATTTTTTATTAAAATAGTTTCTTCATCAATTTGTAAAATTTCTGTAATGCTATTTTTGATAAGTTCACAATTTAATAAGTAGATGCAATGTTTAGAAATTTGTAGTTCATTGAGTGTTTTAGCTTCTTCGAAATTTATAAGTGACATTTTTGTATTCAAAAACATTTTCGATTTCTGCTGTTATTTCTTTACCAGCCTGTGTTTGGTATAGGAATAATAGTTTTTAATTGTACTGTGATTGAAATTCTTTTGGGATTTTGACTACGAACATTAACAAATTTTCTTTTTATATTCAAGGCGCATAATTTTATATATTGAAGTTTGTTGAGGTCTATGTTGTAATTATAAATTTCTTCATTTGTTAAAATGTTTAAGGAAAAATACCATTTTTTGCTGAAATAATGTTTTCCTGGAATCTGGCTTACTGTCAAGTCTTTGAGAATGTTTATCTTTATTGTTTGTTCAATGAAGAATCAATATTTTGTCTGTTCTCTCTTGATACACTAAAGAATTATTTCTTTCGTCTTCAATAATTTGTTTTAATTTTGTAAACGTGTTCGAAAAGAAATTATTAATTTTTATTTGGTGGTCGAGAGCTGTAATTGAATTATGTAAATTTTCATCTACTTTCTTAAGGTGATTTTCAATATCTATTCTATCTCCATCATCCATCGTTCCAAATAGAAATTTATGTACAGAACCTTGGAACCTATACCGTTAATTAACCCTCTCTTTTTTCTACTAACTTCTTTTCTTGGGATTAATGTTTTGATTTTACCTCTCAAGATTTCAATTTCATTAGATAGGGTGTAGTAATGTAAATGTGAATATGTTTGCGAGATTTTTGTTATATTATTTAGTATGTAAAGAATTTCGCGAGGGTCAATTATGTGAATTTACGAGGTCAGATGATGTAACAATCTGTTTAGTGTTGGTGATAATTTCTGCGTATCCATTGTCGGTAGCGCGGTATTTCATGTACTTCCAGTTTGGCTGCATTGCTAATTATTACAATTGCTATCATCAATGTTATTTTTTGAAGATGTATTTGACCTAAAAATTTGTTTGGACGTTTAATATTTGTCGGGTGAATATTATCTAATGGTAATTTTCTATACCTTGGTTCGTATTTGTGCCGAACTGCTTTATAATTTTTTACGTAACCTTCTTTTTGAGTGTTATTAAACTCTTCTCTATTTCTATTTAGTTTTCCTATGCATTTTTCTTTAGTCTTCTGAATAGTGTCTTTAATCAAATTCTTATCAGTTTTTCCATTTATAACCTCAAGAGGTGTGGCTTTAATTGTAGAATGATAAGATTTGTTATACCATTCTATGCTTTGAAATACTTTTTCCGCTGTCGAAAGGCTTGGTTTTTCAATTTCTAGGACTCTAATTCTTTCGGATAGAGTATTATGAAATCTTTCGATATCTGAATTCCCAGTATGACTGTTTGGTTTTGTAAAATGAACTTCTATTTCTTCTTTCCTAAAAAAATCTTTTATGTTAATTGAGTTGAATTCATTATCTAATATTAACATTCTGGGTCTACCTTTGATAGAAAAGAATAATCTAAGCTTTTCTATAATAGTTATACTGTTTCTATCTTCTAGCTGAAATGCCATAGCAAATTTCGCAAATTTGTCTATAAAAGTAAGGAAGTAACATTTTTATTTATGTATATATCCGCGTGAACTATTTCATTTATATCTGATGGTGTTTTCACTGTTAATTGAAATTTTGGTTTTAAAGGTTTTCTATCATATTTTGCTCTATTGCAAACGTCGCAATTATTTATATATTTTTGAATCAAAACTTTCAAATTTTTCCAGTATATTAGTTTTTTCAATTTTTCATAATTTTCGTTAATACCTGCATGGCCTGTTTCATTTTTATGATATTGAGCAATTTGTTTATAAACTTGTTCTTCATTTTTCATATCTTTAGCATGGAATTCACATCTAAAAAACTTTACATGTCTATTAAATATTTGAATAAGCTTTGCTGAACTATATTGTACTGATTATCGGTTAAATAAGAAAATACCTACTTTTCCACTATTTATGTGCTTACGATAAAGATCTATGAAATTATTATTTTTTATATCTTCTGCGCTAATAAAAATTTTCTTCGTGTTGCCTAGTTCTTCAGATTCCATAATTTTCTTGTTTGTTAAAATGATTTGTGTATTGAAGCGATTTACAATAGTGTGTAAAATTGGAAAATGATCATTTAGTTCCTCCCTTCTTGAGAGTGGATTGTAGCATTTGTGCTTATGTTGTCTTCTTCCAATGAATGAATCTCGCCTGTGTTACTATCTATTCTACTTAGAAAATCGGCTACGTTATTTTCCTTTCCTTTCACGTAATTTATATTAATATTGTATTCACCTAGTTTAATTAACCATCTTTGCAATCTTGGGTTAATGTCTTTTCCCTTGTTTTTTATTTGGAGCCACTTAAGTGGTTGGTGATCGGTTAAGAGATCGAATGCTCTGCCATAAATGTATGGTCTATACATGTCACTGCCCAGACAATAGCTAGTAGTTCTTTTTCTGCAGTGGAATAACTTCTTTCGTGTTTGTTAAGTGTTCTGACTAGCATAGCTTATAGGATGACTGTCCTGGGTTAATACTGCGCCAATTGCAAAGTCATTTCTGCATCAGTTGAAATGCCAAATTTTTGTTAAAGTCTGATATTTCAATATTGGTGGGCTTACTAATAGATTTTTAAGTTTTTCAAAGGATGATATGTACTGAGGATCGCGAGTGTTTATTTTAATATCCTTTTTTAAATATTTTGTTAAACCATGTGCTACTTTAGCGTAATCTCTTACAAATTTTCTATAATAACCTGTTATACCTAGGAATGATTTAATTTGCTTTGATGTAGTAGGCAACTTTAGTTTTTGTATGTTTTCGATTTTGCTTAAATTTGGTTGTATCCCTTCTGTTGTTAAAGTGTGACCTAGAAATTCAGTTGTTTTCGCGAAAAATTTGCATTTATCTACCTGAATCTTTAAATTATGTTTTCTTAATGCTGAAAATATTTTGGTGATATTTTGGGTATGTTCTTCAATACTTGAACTAAAAATTAAGATGTCGTCTAAATAAACTACACATATCTTGTTGATATATTCCTAAGAACTGAATTCATTAAACGTTGGAAAGTTACTGTTGCATTCTTTTAGTCCGAACGGCACTCTTATAAATTCAAAGTGTCCTTGGGGTGTAGAGAAGCTGTTTTTGGTCTATCTTCTTCTTTTTATTAATACTTGATGAAAGCCTTTTGCAAGATCTAATGTTGTAAAATACTGAGCTCTTCCAAGTTTGCTGAGTATTGTTTCTATATGGGGTATTGGAAATTTGTCATCTATAGTGACTTCGTTTAGCTTCCTGTAGTCAATAACTATTCTCCATTTTTTCTTCATTGAATTGTCTTGCTTTTTCGGTAAATAATCCAAAGAGGCGAGTTGTATTGGGAATTACTTTCTTTAATTATACCTATGCAACATCTCGTTCATCTGTCTAATAATTTCTTCATGAATTTGGGGATATCTATAAATTTTATTATAAGTTGGTCTACTTGTTTTTGTAACTATTTCATGCTGAATTTCATGAGTATGAGAAAGGTTTTTACCTTCTTGAAAAAATAAACTCGCTATTTGCTTTTAGAATGTATTCTAATTTTTGCTTTTCTTTCTTCATTCATGTCACTATTTGATAAAATATCTAGCAAATTCTCTTTACATTCTGTAAGTATATTAATATCATTCTTGCAATTGTAAGGGTAATGAGTTTATAAATTTAATTTTATTGCTGTTTATTTCTACATACTCCTTTTCTAAGTTAGTTATTGCTTTAAAAGGTTTTAAAATATTTTGTCCTATTATTGCATCAAAGTTTTTATTTTGTATGTTGGTTAGTATCCAATGTATATAACTTTTTTCATTGAATTCGTTTGGGGTTGGGGTGACTAACTCTTTATTTAGGGAAAAATTTTCCTTAATGGTGCTAAAGTGTATTGGTTTATCAAGCTCAATGCATTCATAATCTTTTAACACATTATATTTCAATAATGATGTTGTAGACCCCCTGTGTCAATAAGACATTTAATTTTGGAATTTTTTATGGTCACTTCTATTATCGGTAACGATTGTTTTGGGCTGGCAACCGAAAATTTGCTTGTTCTTGAACGTGATCTATTTCATCGGTTCGGGGGTTTTGTCTCCTTTGACTGAATTATATCTTCTAGATTGTTGTGAATTATTTTGCCTACTTTGTCCAAAGCTAAATTGTTGATAATTGTCATTTTGGTTAGAATTGTTACGAAATTCTCTCGGCTGATTTTGTCCAAATTGAAAATTATTGGAATTTTGCATATACTGGTTATTATTGAAATTACAAAATTGTGAGACAAAAGAATTTCTATTTGAAAAATTTCTATAATTATTTCTTTTATAATTGTTTTGTCTTTTATCAAATTGTATTAGCAAACCTGTCTCTTGAAGAACGCTTTAAAAGCCTCTCTAATGGTGCTTATATTTCTACTAATCACATTACACTGCTTAAGTTGGGGTGTATCCTGATTTAAAAATGTTTTTAGAATTAAACTTTCGTTGTTAATTGGGGAAAATTCTATAGGCTTTATCCTATCGAATTCATGTTTTAAATTTAGTTTATCTAAAATATCTTTTAAATTTTGGAAATATTGACTTACGTTATAGTTTCGTAGTAATAATCGCCTGATTGTAAAGGGTGTGGTACGACTTTACTCCAAAATTTTATGAGTTCTTTCTTCTTCTCATTTGCTGCCATGTTGGTGTAGGTCCCAAAGGCCGGATGACACTTGCTGCTTCTCCTTTAATTTTTGTTTTGACGTGTCGCTGCGTTACAAATTCCAACATTGATGGGTTGGGGTTGAATAAAGGAAGGATCATGTCAACTTCCCTGATGAATGATGATAAATCTCTGCCGTCAAAGTCCATGATTCTTGAAGCTTCCTTTAAAATTTGCGATCCTGTCATCTGAAGTGGTTGCTGCTCGCCCTGGATTCATTGCTGATGTATCCTCTTTTATTACAAATGAACTTGTTGTTGTTGCTTTATATGGTGCACTCCTCGCTCTTTCTGCGTCTTCTGTGTGTGGGGCATTAATCTTTAATCCCACTCTTCCTGGTAATGTTGATGGGCGGAATGAAGCTATTCTTCGCCTTCACAAATTGTAGTCCTCGGAGTCGCTCTCCGACGTTCCAGATAACTTGTGTAGAAACTTAAATTTCTTAAACTTGGCTATCTGTGCCGACCGACTTATATATTTGTATATATAAGAGATCTTTTTAAAATGGGAGCTAATCTTAAGATTTTGCTTCCTGTTGCTAAAGCTTACGAAACTTAAAAACTTCAGTTTTTAGTATCGCTCAACTTTGCAGTTTGTTTTTACCGACTGCGCCAGTTTTAGGTTTGTTCGAGCGGAGGAATAAAAATGCCAATGATGTTGTTTCTATGACATTATATTTTATTCTCTGATGTTTCAAGTTATGTTCTGCTTATATAACTACTAAAGTGATTACAATTTTCTTAATCTATTTCTTTGTTTTGTTTATTTTTCTTATGAAAATACAATATTTGTAAAATGTAATCTTATTTTTCTAATTGAATGCAAACAAACATGACTGTGGAGGTTTACCCGATAATGTTTAGGTTATCATTATAGTCAAACATAAGGACCAAAAACATGTTTGTATGCATTTGCATTATGAATACAAAAATATTTGTAAAAATGTAATCTTATTTTCTATTGAATGCAAAACAAACATGACTGTGGTTTACCCGATAATGTTTGGGTTATCATTATAGTCAAACATAAGGACCAAAACATGTTTGTATACATTTGCATTATGTTCTTTATCTCTACTTGTTATCTTATATTTTTTGTAATGTTTACTTGTTTTTCTTTAATCTTTTATTTTGTCCAATTTATAGTATTTTGTTGTGTGGTGTCTGGTTGGGATGATAGTGTACACATAACTCGCGCGTAATTTTATTTATATTTGTTTGTTTGGCGGCAATTTTAAAATGGAGCCCACAAAGGAGCATTTTCGTCATATTTACTTTATTATTTCTGTAAAGGAAAAAATGTAGCTAAGGTTGCTAAAAAGTTACGTGATGTGTATGGTGACAAAGCCTTAAAAGAAACACAGTGTCAAAGTTGGTTTGTCAAATTCCGTTCAGGTCGGCCAAGTGCAGTTGATGATGACGTCATCAAGGCTTTAATCGAATCGGATCGTCATGTAACTGAGCGTGAGATTGGAGAGAAGTTAAATATACCACAATCAACCATACATGATCGTATACGACGTCTTGGGATGGTAAAAAAACTAAAACTCAAAAAAATGTTTGAAAGAATCACCCGTTTCTTTTTGATCAACCTAATAGTATGTAATTATTGTAAAGAATTTTATGTGTAAAATAATACAAAATATTGCAGAAATTTGTAAATTTATAATATATTTATGCAATTATAAAAATTACACAGAGCAAAATGCGCCACTAATTGTTATATTCCTTTTATTCATGTATCATTTGTGGGAAATTCGAAAATGAAACCTTAAAACTAACAAATTCATTGAACGAAACAGGCCCTTTACCGTATATTACACTCAATGGATTTAGACAAATGGGCATAATTGTTACAGCTACAACTACAATAAAAGTAACTCGCCAAACAACGAGTTAAATATTGCAGCAATGGCAAATAGCTTAAAATAGTCGTGTAACGAGACATACTTTGCGGCGTATTATTAACGTCACAAGCAATGACTCATATAAATTTCCCCAAAATTCTTCGTCTTTACTGCCGTAGACACCGCTTACGCGATTATAGCCGAGTTAACAACAGTGCGCCAGTCGTTTCTTCTTTTCGCTACGTGGCGCCTATTGGATATTCCAAGTCCTTCTCCACTTACTTCGCTGAGCCATGTCAATGGCGTCGTATAACTCATACAGCTCATCGCTCCATCGAATGCGATATTCGCCGTGGCCAACGCGCAAAGGACCATAAATCTTTCAAAGAACTTTTCTCTCGAAAAGTCGCAACGTCGACTCATCGGTTGGTGTCATCGTCCAAGCTTCTGCACCATATAACAGGACTGGAATTATAAGTGACTTACAGAGTTTGGTTTTGTTCGTCGAGAAAGAACATTCCTCAGACTTTCTCAGTTGCCTACTCAGTCCGAAGTAGCACCTGTTGGCAAGAGTTATCTTGCGTTGGATTTCCAGGCTAACATTGTTGGTGGTGTTTACACTGGTTCCAACATAGACGAAATTATTTACAACTTGGAAGTTATGACTGTCAGCAGTGACGTGAGAGCCAAGTCGCGAGTGCGACGACTGTTTGCTTGATGATTTCGTCTTGCCCTTGTTCACTGTCAATCACATTTGCTTTGCTTCCTTGTCCAGTTTTGAGAAAGCAGAACTATGTTCGGCATTAAGGCAGCTCCTTTTCGTGCTGTCGAAAGCAGCTTTAAAATCGAAGAACAGGTGTTGTGTGTCAATTCTCCTTTCACGGGCATTTTCCAAGCCACACTGATAAGGTCCAATCAGTTTGTAGACAGTGGGCTTTAATCTTTCACACAATACGCTCGATAGAACCTTCTACGCGATGTTGAGGAGGCTTATCCCACGGTATTGGCGTTCGATTGGGGAATCGGGTTCGCCTTCTCCTGGCGTTGTGTTCCCTCCACAATTTAAGTATGCTTTGGGCATCGGAGACTAGATCACCTTTGGGGGTTCTACAAGAGTATGCTCCGGTCTTGAAACCTTCTGTAAGCGGCCGCATTTTTTCGTAGAATTTTCGAGCATTACCCCTGTCGGCCAGCTTATCAAGCTCTTCGTACTCACGCATTTCGGCCTCTTTCTTCTTCTGTCTGCAAATGCGTCTCGCTTCCCTCTTCAACTCTCGGTATCTATCCCATCCCGCACGTGTTGTGTTCGATCGTAACGTTGCGAGGTAGGCAGCCTGTTTTCTCTCCGCTGCGACACGGCGCTCCTCGTCGTACCAGCTGTTCTTTTGCATTTTCCGAAAACCAATGCTTTCTGTAGCGGCTGTACGTAAGGAGTTTGAAATGCCGTCCCACTGTTCCCTTATATCGAGTTGATGACGAGTGCTCTCAGATAGCAGGAGTGCAGACCTAGTAGAAAATCGTTCGGCGGACTGTTGTATTTGTTGACGTGCGTTTTTTGCTGCTAGAGGCGGGTGCGAACTTTGGCTGCAACAGGATAGTGGTCCGAGTCGATGTTAGGATCTCGGAGCGTACGCACGTCTAGACAGTTCTCATAGGTTCGCTCCAAGCGCTCATAGAAGGCATATTTGGTCACATCGTCCTTCTCTTCTGTCGGGCGTGGGCGCAAATCAGCGATATTTTGAAGAATTTCGCTTTGATGCGGATTGTGGCTAGACGTTCATCCACCGGGGTGAATGACAGTACTTGGCGACGGAGTCTCACTCCCACTACAAATACCGCACCAACCTTGCCCTCCTTTATATGGCCACTGTAGTAGATATCACAAGGACCTACTCGTCTCAGTCCATGTCCGGCCATCACATTTCTTGGCCGGCGGTGAAGTCAGCCTTCAATCTAACGAGGACATCAACCAGCTGGACAGCGGCGCCTTCCCATTTAAATAACCGGATATTTCAGGTGCATGCCCTTAAATCGTATTCCTTTTTTCGTTTGCCATGGTCGTCATCAAAATGGGGGTCTCTCATCCGATGCTGATTGTTAATTTTCATTGGGGGTGTTTTTTACGTGACGGATCCCAAACCCAGCGCACAACCCAATGTAGGGGATGTTTCGCCTTCTGACTACAGCTCGCCTTCGAACGGATGTTCTTAGGCTGCCCAGAGGATACTTGGTCAAAGATCGGAAGTCGTGAGCTGCTTGAGCCATATGTAAAAGAATCATTTCTGGCCACTCCCAAGTGAATGCCGATCAGAAAATTTTTCTTACTTGTGTGAACTTCTACACATGACTCCATCCTCCAACTCCATTCCCCGTGATTCCAACAATAAAATCGGGGAGCATAATTGCTTTTGAGCAAAACAAAATGCAATTAATGCGCGCCAAAATGACGAGAGTGATAGCGTAAACAACGAGGATAGTGAAAATTACAAAAACGTCAAATATGAGTAGCAGTACCAAAACGGCCAATGCAAATAATACAAATAAAACGAAAAAGTAAAATATTAAAATTCTTTGATTTAATTATCACAATTTGTCTTAACAGCTCCTAGTCGTTGGTTAACGGTGATGGAGATTCTGGTAATAGTTTACTGCCGCTTGCCTACTGCGCGCATATGACTGTCAGAGCCTTCTCCTTCTAAATGAGTGGCGACCACTGGCAGTTTAGAGAACAATTATGCCAGAAGAGTCTGAGAAGCGCGATTATATCGCCCATCATTTTGTTAAGGTCAGCTTGTTGCCGGTAAGATTTTCAACCTAAAAGGGTGTACGCCAATAGGGCAATGGCCAGCTAGAACCGTCGCAACCAGAGAGAGGCTCTAGCTTTACTGACGGCAAAGAGCTCACTCGACCTTTTGCTATCGAGTATCGTGGTGGTTGTGGTTTGTACCCAAATGCGGGTAGAATTGACTTTTTGTCAGTTAGATGTGGAGTTGCATTGCAACCGGGTGCCGGACTCATAGTACGGCAAAGGTTTTAGATGGGCCTCGAACCCTACCAAGGTGGTTAGTGTGTCCATTCCACACTGCCAATTGGTACTGAAAATGCCAGGCATTTTCAGTGCGCTGATCAACGCATTGATTTGATCCGTTGTACCTTTGAGTACCGTGGAGTAAGGCTGACGTCAGCAAGTACCTACGTAAAACATTCCGGTTGTTGATAAAGTTCAATCAGTTTGTTGACGGTGGGCTTCAGTTGTTCACACACTATGCTCGATAAGACCTTCTATGCAATATGAAGAAGGCTTATCATATCATAATTGGCCTACATTGTGGGGTCCACTTTTTATGGAGTGGTAATAGTACACCAGGTTCCAATCGTCCAACATGCTTTTATCCAATGGACAATGGAACATCAATTCCATCGTCAACGACTGAGGAATCGGGTTCACCATCTTCACATGTTACTTTTTCAATATCGCTCAGCCGGATAGAGAAGTGTTCCTTCGATAACTTTAGTATGCTCTGAACATCAGCCACTAGATCATTTTTTTCATTGAGTTAGAAAATTCATAAGAAATAAAAAATTTTTCCAAAAATAGTCAAATTTCAACCGTTAATATCTTTTAAACGGTTGGGTTTACGAAAAAATCATACGAGACCATATTTTAGAGCATTCAATTTCCTACAAAACCTAATTAACAAGATATTTTTTCAAGTAGTTGGAAGCGAGATATAAATTTTTCTATCTGATAATAAGAAAAAATAGAAAACCGTTAGGCGGAGGACCTTCCCGTTAGAATTAAAAACTCATATTTGGAGAGGCTTTCTTAGAGGTGTCTAGGAACCTATTTTTGCGAGTACCAATTGAAAAAAAAAAATAAATTTTTTAATCACCCTAATATATATTGTAATTTACTTTTAATCCATATATTGAAAACGTATGCAAATAAAAGCGCGGTTAATACTATTACCAAAAACTGTGATAGCATAGTATTTTGTTGCCTCAAACCGCGACAGTAGGTGAAGCTATGGTTGCCTACGAGCAGAGCCGGAACTAGCTGCTTCAGCGCCTGTGGCAACAATCTTGCTGTTTGCGCCTTACCATATAGTATAATGGAAACCGATGTTGTCCAAATCAAAAATCATATATTTACAAGTGAAAGAACGTACATCTTATTTTCAATAATAATTTATACAAGGATCGCTTATATCGTTCAGAATAATACTTTTCTGGATTTCGCCTCTGCAAATAAATCGATTATTTTATCGAAATTGAGACGTGTTGTAGTATCCTTCTCAATCGACAAAATAGAGATATTCGCCAACCGTTCCTGGCCTAAAGAGGAACGAAGATAAGATTTGATGAGTTTTAGCTTACTAAAAGAACGCTCGCAAGTAGCCGTCGTCACAAGCATGCATAAGAATATTCTCAGTGCTGTTGTTATGTTCGGATATACATCCTCGAGCGACAGATCGAATATTTTTTCTAATACATTCAAATGGTTCATGTCTGTGGCTTCACTCATCAGCGTCGTTGCTTGAAATTTGAAACTCTCAATTTCTGATGAAAATTCATGCGGATCCAAGTCATCAGGATATTTGATAGCGAGATCTGCCGCTATTTTGGTGAGTTCAGTAACACTGGTGTTCACAATTGCTTGATCGCTCAAAAATGCGAAATCATCGGCAACTTCATTTAAAGCGATGAACCGGGTATTCATTTGGGCAATCATAAGATCAATAACTTGGATCAATCCTGCTTTGAAATGAGTTTGGGCACTTATAGATGGAGATTCATCTTTCGCTTTTTCTCCCGGCATCATTTTCTTTGGTCGTTTTCGAGTATCTTGGAAATCTGGTGTTACTTGCAATTGTTCAGCTGTCACAATTGATGATTGCAAAATTGTTGTGAAGAAAGTCTCTCGGTATATGGTTAATTGTGACAGCAATTCTTTTATCATTTTTGCGACACGAGCAATATCGAGTTTTTTGTCTTGCAGTGCGAGGTTGACACGATTGATTTGCGATAGAAGCGAATCCCAAAACTTCAGTAGTACTATGAATTCGAAGGTTTGTATCGACTTGAGAAGAGACTTGGCTTGTACTATTGTATCGCCTGTCTGATGATCACCTTCTGTCATTTTTTTAGTATTTCCACAACAGTAGGCAGTTGAGAGTTCAGGGCGTGCACGGCATTAGCTTTTGACGACCACCGCGTGTCACAGGTTCCTTTCAACGTTATTTTTAGTTCTGCTTTGCAAAAATTTCCAACGAGTTGCCGATCCAACAAAAAAATTGTACGTTTGTTGATGATACCAAAAGTTTGCATTTGCGGTATCACGTTGGCAGCATTGACCCCAATCAAATTTAGGCTATGAGTAGTACATGGAATAAACCGAGCATTCACGTTCAAAGCTAATATTCTCGACTGCACACCTTTATATTTGCCTGCCATATTAGCTCCGTTGTCATAAGACTGTCCTCGTACATTTGCAATGTCTAGCCCATCTTTTCTTAATTTATCAAGAATTTCTCCCGAAAGACCTTCACCGGTTTTTCTTCGGTGTTAATAAACGTGATGAAGCTTTCTTCAATTGTACATTTCTTGTTTTCGATTTTAACGTACCGAATTATTTGAACCATCTGTTCTTTGTGAGAAATGTCGGTCGTACAATCGAAGAGGATTGAGAAATATTTAGCTGCTTTTATGTCGCTAATTATATGTGATTGCACTTGCTGGGCAGCCAAATTGATCAATTCGTTTTGAATCGCCGGTGAAAAATATGAGATTGTGCCTTTATTGTGTGTCTCGATATGTTTTTTTATTGTGGCATCATAGTGGCTAATCAATTCAATAGTGTTCAAATCGACCACAGTCTGGTCGCCCAATTACTTCACTGCTACCTCTAAGGGCGTCGTTGTTTTTGACGCAGTGAAAAATTGCATCGAGTATCACTTTTAAAATATGTCGCCACTTTGCTCTTTCCTTATCAAATTCTTTGAGAAGATGGTCATCGATGAAACCGCCACATTTCAACTTCTTCTCAAATGTTTTAATTTTTATATAATTGTATCTATGAGACGTCGAGTTTTCGTGTCTCGGTAAATAGGGATTCTCAATCCAATGTTGCCAGTCGTTGAAGCCGTTCAACCAAATGCTGCTCCTGTCATCGTTGAAGAGGATACACGGAAAACAAAACAGAGAGTCAAGCTGTTCACAGTAGATCAACCAGTTCCTGTGTACTTTCTCACCATTTGTCATAATTCGAGTAAACCATTTTTTCTCAAAACGTCTATTATTTGTAACTGGGTACACGGAAATATCGTCACCATTTATAGGACCCTGTTCGATATATAATTTGATGGAATTTTTATCAATTTTCCATGTTTTGGGATTATTGAAATTGATTTCAATCGAATCTTCTTCCTGTCCCACTCTGTGCTGATTTGAGGAATCCGTCTCAGAAAGCGTATCGTTGCATTGCACTTCCATGTTTTGTTCTCTATTCAATTCATCATTTTCGTCTTCTGATTGCGATTGTGCAGTCTGCGTTGATGGTAATTTCCTCGTGAAGAATTGCTGGATATTACCACTATTTTTTACTGCTGCAGCCTTTTTCTCTTCGCGAATCTGCTTGAATTGAGCACCCGACAATTTCTTCTTTGGAGGCATCTCTATAAAAAAGTAAATATTTATAAAAAATAATTGTTCAAAATACAGTTGAGAAAATTTTAATAACTATGTATGTTTTATTAGTTACAGTAGGTATACTCACTCGCAATTTTCTTCCGCTAAGTATCCAAATGTTTTCTGGCAGTACTAATATGGTATGATGATGAATCCACTGCAATACCTATCAGACTAGAAATTCAATCTTGAGATCTAGAGTAAAATGAAAAATAGAACTAAAAAAAAAGGCAGAGAAACGAGTAAAAAATCATAAATCAAGGAAAAAAGTAGAAAGAATGTGAGGGATAGGGTTCGAATCCATGACCCTGGATCCGTAAGCAAGCGCTTTGCCATTACACCATGCGGCTTGTGGAATACGCAAGTGTGGGGAGCTGAGATCAATCGCGCGCCGCGCACATTCCACTCACGTTCGCTCGGCTATGAGTCGAGCGGCTCCGAGCCGAGCCGGAAGAACATACCGTATATTAGGAATCAACCCAGTGTTTCTAAAGAATTGCTTTTACATTTTGCAATCTCTCCGTCACTAGTCATCTGTACTCGACCTGAGTGAGTTGCGCTTTGACCGGAAATACTACCAATTTTTGTTTTTCAAATGGCACCTACATATTTTTTTCCTTGATTTTGGAATAGGAACTAATTATCCATACAATAACGTAAAACGACTAATGGCAAGTTTCCATGGATATTATAAATAGGAACCTTGATGTGTAGTTGATATTGCTAGATTAGGATACAATTTTCAAATACTATTTTCTTGGAATTTATGCACATTGTATATTATTCTAGAGGGGAATGAATGTTTATTCCAAAACTGAAGAAAAACATGTATGTGTCGTTTGAAAGACAAAAATTGATAGTATTTCCGGCTAAACCGGAAGTTATACCGAAAATCAGAAAGCACCTTCCGATAGTCCTCATTGTCTATGGAAAACAAAATCTACAATTTGCACAATTTTACATCATTGCATCATATGTTATTGAAAAAGCATGCGTTTTGTCACCTGGATCACAGATGAACACAGATTGAGGCTGACTGGCCTATAGCACAACACACGGCACGGCCGGCAGTGGGCACAGAAACAGGACTGACAGACTCGCACCAATAGCGTGGCGCCCTCGATTTCTAGAATAGCACGTCCACGGGTGCCCTTGCTTTTGCGCTGCCTCGCGACGATTACATTCGCACTGGCACGTGGTACTTCCCGCATTGCTGCTCACTGCACTGGCTCTGGCGCTGCAGTTTTTTCGGTCCGTTCGCGGCCTATGTCTCTTGTTTCGCCCGCCGTGGGTGACGCGCCAGTTTCAGACGGTAGCTCTTTCGGACGCTCAGCAACCGATACTTCGTCAGGCGTATGTAGGCTCAACCTACGTTGCGCCTCTGCGACTGTAGCGCCCGTGGCGGGTGCCACCTTCGCCACGCCCTAGTTACGGCTCTGGGCGTTAGATTCAAAATCCTGTTTACTTTGTAACGGATCTTGTACAAGTAAGTAAGTAAGTAAGTATATATGTATATACTCGTACATATATAAATACTAGAGGATCCGTCCACGCTTCGCTGTGGCTGATACATAGATAATTCTACTACTACCATCTATATGATTTCTATTAGTAAGATTATACCTATTAGTTAATGAGATATAGCATTTTTCTGAAGCAACTTGTGTTAGTTTACAAAAAAATGGATCATAAAGCATTTCGTGTAATTATAAAGCATTGCTTTTTGGGGAACCGAGAACAATGATGCTCTAAAGAGGAGAAAGCTCTGTACAAAGTGGTTGTCTCACAAGTTCATAATCCAACAGAACAACGAATAACTGATTCTGAGAAGTGTTTGAAATAAAACCGAATTTTTGCGTCGGTGTGTGACAATAGAAACATAGCTCCATCATTTCTCACTGGAATTCAACCGACAGTCATTCTTGTGGACTGCACATGGTGAACCGGTTTTCAAGCGTGGAAAGACAAAAAAATCGGCTGGATTACTGAGCCAGTTATAATCTATTTCACTGCGTATTTGGTTGCAGTTCTTTTCTACTATTCTAAATACTTAGCAATTGTATTAGTTTTGAGGAAGAATCTGTTTAAAATTGTACGCATATATTCAAGGAAAGGAGGATGATTTGAAATATAATCTTTGTATTTATGAGTTGAATTAAATTTTGACAAAAAGAGATAAAATGTATCCTATGTCCTTACCCTGGTTCTAAGCTACCTTCCCACCAATTTTCAGTTAAATCGATTCAGCCGTTCTTGAGTTATAAATGGTGTAACTAACACAACTTTCTTATATATATGTATGTATATAGCCGGAATAAAAAAAGCATGCGACCGAAATTGAATGATTCAAATATTTGACAAATAAAAATATTGAAAAACAAAACAAACAAAAATTGAAAAAAAAAATTTGTATGGAAAAATGTTACTTTTTGGTAATTTTCCAATTTCCCTTAACATTTAGGAGGATGAAAAATAGATGTTGTCCGATTCTCCACCCTAGCCGATATGCACGCTAAGATTCACGAAAATCGGTCGAGCGGTTTCAGAGGAGTTCAATAACGTACACCGTGACACGAGAATTTTATATACATACATACATATTAGATATCGAGTATATATTCAACGGCTTTGATATATACTAACCAATCTAAGCATAAATCAATTCGCGCCAAATCAATGCGTCGAAATAGGGGCGTTTTTCGTAGAATAATCATTCGATTGTATCGACTCAATTTTGACCATTTTTTATTGAAGGTCGGCATTAATAAGTAAAACATCTAAGGAAACAAAAAATCAGTATCATTATATCATATTTTGGGAATAAAAAATCCTTTCAAGATTCATGAAACATCGAAGCCATCATTGAGACACCAAGCAAAATGTCAAAAAATCCCTAGATGCCGTAGGTTGCCTTTAATATTTCGAGATTTGGCAATCCTAGTGTTAAAATCTGTCAACTGAGAACTTAATCATAAAGTTTAACATATTGGGTGTTCTACATACTCAAAATGTTTCGACACATACATAGATCTTAAGGGTGAATATTATGAAAAACTATATTCCCGAAATATAAAAGGCAATTTACAAGCGCCTATTTACTTGAATTTCCAAATTTTTTACATATGATAAGATCAATTGAGATTAATTAAGGCTGAAGAAAAATATAAACCGTTTCGTTTACAGATTCAGTCGGTCAGACAAGTTCCTACTAAATTCAAGAAATGAGCAGCGCAGGGAACATAATCTGCTAATGGATTAACAATTTTAATTCTTGTTTGCACTCCTGGATATCTTTACTGTCGCACCCTGCATATATAGAATTAATTCAAGAAAAGATATATATATTTTATGCCAATATTCATACAAATGTATACCTAAATAAATATGTGCACATGTAAACAATAAAATGGCGCTTGAACGACACAGGAGAGACAACGAATTTCCGGCAAAAATGGCCGACCAAAAATTCAACAACCAACCACAAAGGCATATCGCTCGTATTGTGGCTGTCGTTATTAAATGCTATGTAAGTTTCACTTGAAACACTACTGTATTTGGCATTGTAATTAAATATATGTAACATATTTATGTGTTTGCTTTTATAATAAATGTTATAATTCCCAGGGAATATACTTTATATACAATATGAATATGTATATAGTCATATGTACATTAGGGTGGTTCTGTCAGTTTTCATAAAACTTCAAAAATAGTTTCCAATTTTTGCTAAGAGTGGCAAAGCTTTTGGTAAATCACTTTCGAACGATTATACATATATGGAACACGCACTTATGGAAATTTGAAATATATGGTTTTGAAAGAAGTTCGATTAAAGATGAACTAATGGAGCTAATTGAACTGAGTGCCTATTCTTTAGAAGACTGTACGCCAAAAACTATTTGAGATATCGGTTTAAAATTTTATTATGTATATGTATGTCGGCTGCACCGAAGCTAATATACCCTTCACAGGTGCATTTCTTTTAGTAACTATGTGTTCAGTTTGTATGGAAGCTATATGTTATAGTAATCCGATCTGAACAATTTTTTCGGAGATTATATTATTACCCTAAGCAGTAATCCATGTCAAATTTCGTGAAGATATGTCTTCAAATGCAAAAGTTTTCCATACAAGCCCTTGATTCCGATCGTTCGTATGGCAGCTATATGTTATTGTAGTCCGATATCGGCAGATCCGACAAATGAGCACCTTCTTGAAGAGGAAATAACGTTATCAAAATTTCAAAACGATATCTTAAGAATTGAGAGGCTAATTCGTATATATACAGACAGACGGACAGACAGACAGACGGACATGGCTAAATCGACTCAGCTCAGTATACTGATCATTTATATACAAGGTCTGTCGCAAAAGAAACAGAACTTTTTAAATATAACTGTTTCTGGGGGCGCCACCTATTGGTGGGTATATGAAATAAAAAGTTTGATCTCTTGTTGACATCTCGTACAATTTTAAGACAACTACAATCGGAAAAAATGCAAAGAGTAAATATTAAATTTTGTTTTAAACTTGGGAAAACGTTTACTGAAACAAATTTCAAAATCGAAATCTTCTTGAAGAGGAAATGACGTTATCAAAATTTCAAAACGATATCTTAAGAACTGAGAAGCTAATTCGTATATATACAGACAGACAGACGGACATGGCTAAATCGATTCAGATCAGCATACCGATCATTTATTATATGCTTTATAGGGTCGCCGATGCTTCCTTCTGGCTGTTACAAACTTCGTGACAAACTTAATATACCCTGTTCAGGGTATAAAAAGCCTCCAACCAGATCGATCATATTGTGATAGACGAAAGACACGTCTAAAGTGTTTTTGGACGTGCACTCGCTCCGAAGTTTTAGTATTGACTCGGACCACTACCTTGTTGCAGCGAAGATATGTATCCACTTCTGTGCAGCAAAAAAAAAACACAAGGAGGGTTCGACGTCCAGAAGCAGCAATCATAACAGACAGCTGAACAACTTTCTGCTCTCTAAAAGTACTTATCAGCAACTCTATGTAAGGTAACGGCATTTCAAGCTCCTTACGTACAGCTGCAAGTGAAAGAACAGCTGATACGATGTGAAGTGCCGGCTCGCAGTGGATAGACAACAGACTGCCTATATCGCATTACGTCAATTGACCAAACACGTGCAGGATGTAATAAATACTGAGAGTTGAAGAGGGAAGCCATATAATGGAAAATCAACTAATGACCAGCTATTCACCATACGTCAAGTTTTGGAAACGACCACTGAAAAGGGGATCGACACACATCACCTCTTCGTCGATTTCAAAGCTGCTTTTGACAACACGAAAATGAACTGCTGTGTCTGAATTTGGTATTCCAACAAAACTAATAACGCTGTGTAAACTGTTGTTGAACAGTACCAAAAACTTTATCAGGATCAGGAAGGAACTTTCTCCAAGCCATTCAATAACAAATGAGCTTTCAGACAACGCGACTTTCTATCGTGCGCCTACTTTAATCTACTTCTGGAGAAAATAATTCCAGCTTCAGAGTTAAACATCGATATCATTAGCCATAACAACCGCGTCGTTAGTTCTGATTTTTCCAGAATGGATAAGGAAATGAAGCAAATGGGTCTGGTGATGAACAAGGGCATGACGAAATATCTCCTGTCATCAAACACACAATCATCGCACTCGCGACTTGGCTCCCATGTCACTGTTGACAGTCATAACTTTGAAGTCGTTGATAATTTCGTCAATCTTGGAATAATTCTTGTCAACCGGTGCTACTTCGGACTGAGTAGGCAATTGAAAAGTAAAGTCCTCTCTCGACGAACAAAAACCAAACTCTATAAGTCACTCATTATTCCCATTCTGCTGTACGGTGCAGAAGCATGGACGATGACAACATCTAAAGAATCGAAGTTACGAGCTTGTACAACTACATTAGTGAATTAAAAGACAGCGGCGACGCTTGCTAGGTCATGTCGTACGAATGGACGAAAACACTCCGGCTCTGAAAGTATTCGACACAGTACCCGCCGGATGAAGCAGAAGAAGAGGAAAACCTCCACTCTGTTATAAAGATCAGGTAGAGAAGGACCTGTCTTCGCTTGGAATCTCCAATTGGCGCCACATTGCGAAAAGAAGAAACGACTAACATTAAAAATTAAAAAAAAATATGTACACCCCTAATGTATGTACTCATATGTGCGCAGCTTGCGAATAAGCCCACGGCTGCCATCTCCTGCCATTTGCACAATCAGAAATTGCCTGCACGAGCCAGTAGCTGCTACATAAATTATAAATGAATGCATTTCACATATCAAGTGTCTTCACAATTCCATTTTTCTGCGTAATCATTTGCTTTCTTTTCGCATTTTATACTTCCAACGCATCGTCTTTTTTTGACAGATAAAAACGGAAATGTTACATAAATTAACAGGATATGAAAATTTCTTAAATGAAAAGCATAAATATTGTATTTATTATTGATTGCAAGCACATATAGTATACACTCAGCAACAACAACAATATTTAATCCAGATATGCTGTGCAGGTGTTTACCGTTATTGCTTAACGATAAACATAAGTATATATACATCCCTTTATGTGCTTTCGCCTGATTGGAAATGAAGCCTTGCCGCTGTCTTTTGTTATTGAATTCATTATTTGTAGTCAATCAATCGGCGATTAATGCTGTTTGTGCATACATGCATATGAATATACACTCACACACATATATGTATATATCGTATTTAAATCAACTTCTTTTGCAGCAATTATGTATGAGTATTAAGTGGCATTACTCAGTCGAAGCGCATGTAGCTCATAATCTATGGTATTTATCTACCGTTATAAGATAATTAACTGTATGTACGTTGCTGCCAAATAATATTAATTATTCTGAAACTTTATGGAGAAAATAAATACACATACATATACATATATGGTCGTACGTATTTTTATATCGGAGCATGAACCATAGCATATAATGGGTTGTCAAAAAAGTCTTGCGATATTTTTATTGATTTTTTTTTTTTTGAAATTGAATTGAATTTGTGATGACTCATGCCCAGCTCTTGACCGATACTACGGCTGCTACTATGCCGGTCTCTTTCGACAAATTCAGCGATTTTATCGCAATTTTCGACGACAGGCCTTCCGGAGCGTGGCGCATCTTCGACCACCTCTACACCAGAACGAAAACGTTGAAACCATCGTTGTGCGGTGGAAATGGAAACTGTACCAGATCCATAAACTGCACAAATTTTATTGGCGACTTGAGATGCATTTTTGCCTTTATCGTAGTAGTACTGTAAAATATGCCGTATTTTCTCTTTATTTTGCTCCATGTTTGCGACGCTATAACTCACGAACGACTTAAAAAACGAAACGACAATCAATCAAACACGTGTTAGCGCGTGAAATGAGCTTTCCAAAAAGGTATAGCATGACCCGATGGGACGAATAAAACTAGAACTTCAGCGCCAACTACCGAAAATACCGCAAGACTTTTTTGACAAACTATTATATTACTATGAGCAAAAAATAGTAAGACTTTGTGCATAATTTTAAAATTTTTAATTCATTCTTCAAAACCTAATTCGTCCTTCTCAAAGTAATCCCCCTTGGCCACAATACACTTGCGCTAACGATTTTTTCAATCCTCAAAACAGTTGTTTAAAGTCAATTTCCGGAAAAGCCTTCAATACGTTTGTCTTCAATTGACTTGAACCGTTTTCCCAGGAGCGGTCAGTTGAGTTTGTTGAATAGCCAACATTCACACGGATCTAAATCAGGTGAAAACGATGGTTGCGGCACAATATTGGTTAAAAATTTGGCGAAAACTCACAAAAAAGCAAGGATTTATGCGACGGTGCTTTATCGTGATGCAAAAACCACCAGTTGTCAGCCCATAATTCCGGCCAATTTCTATGAATAGCTTCCTGCAAATGACGCGTAACACTCAAAATGTATTCCTTGTTGACAGTTTGGCGAGTTAGTAAGAATTCGGAGTGCTCCACATCTCAGTAATCGATGAAAACTGTTAATACATATAACCTTGATTTTTGACCTCCTTTGGCGTGGTTTTTTCGATTTTAGGCTTACCTGTGCCACAATATTCTGCCGATTAACTGTCTGTTTCCGGGTTGTGAGCATATGTAGATTCAAGACTCATCGCCAGTAATAATACGTTTCATGACATCCCAGTAGTCGGAAAGCATTATTTCACAGAAAAACTATTTGGGCGAACGAGTTTTCGCGCGAAATCCTATGATGGTCGGTCAAGATGGATTTGTTACGTGTTTGGTGCAATTGGCAGGCAATCATTTACTATGAGCTGGGCTTCTATGGCGAAACTCTTAATTCGTACCTGTACTGTTATCAATTGTAAAGAAGCAATGATCCAGAAGCAACCAGATGAGGCCAAAAGCAGAGAAATTTTATTCCATCAGCTCAAAGCCATACATTAATAATGATTCGCATCCATCTTAAAGTATAAACAAGACTACAAGTAATTAAAGTTATACATGAATGATCTTAACTTTCATAAAAGCAATTTAGACATTCTGTGTTGCTCATACGACATGGTGTGCTTTATGAATACAGTAGAATTGAGAAAAATTTTAAAGAATTTGTGAAAAAAAATTGCTAAGACTATTTGTATGAAATGGAAAATTTCGTATTACCAAATCACTTTCTTATAGTTGTAGATTTATTTGCTTTTGAGATAAATGTTTATTGTAAAAAATCAAAAAATCCCCAAAAAAATATGTGGGGGGAGTGATTTATGCGGCGCATAAATTGAAAATTAAGAGCTTGTTTAAATTAGGGCAAAAACTGAAAATTCAGGGGATTTGCACAAAAAGACTTGTAAAAGGAAACCCTAATACCCTGATATATATTTGTATATGCTTCAAGATAGGTTAAAATCTTGACATGATGAATGTTTACCTACCTTGTAAACACAGTCTGAAAAGTTCGATTATTTTCACTAATTGCTCCCATATTTCTCAGATCATTCTTACACGTGAGCAACTCCATCCGATCAATTTTTGAAAGAGGATCACTATTTGTAACGCTTATTTCAAAAATATTCTTGTTGCCTGACAGTTATCACAATCACAGAAGTTTTGAATATAAATGCAAGCTAGGCATGGCTTTAACAAAATATACCCATTGAGAATGTTGGCCTCGCTTTAGTAATTACGAGAAGATAACACCCTTCCCACTTTTCAAAAGATTTTGAAAGACACATAATCTTTCTTACTGTCAATGTTATGAGCGCGTCAGTGGTTCAATTCTGCCCATATTCAATACATACCTCTACAGAGTGCCAGAGATATCTCAATTTGTGTCTATTTTGCTACATTTATAGACTGACGAACAGGCATACATATATGCGGATATCAATTCGGCAAACCGTTATCATCATTACGAAATAAATGATTGCTTTGATCGCTTTTACTATATTAAACTTACAGTAGAAGTTTTCTATGGATGTATGCCAGACACATAAAACCAGTTCCTAAAGGCAACACTTTACAACTATGTCAAAAGTAACGTAGATTTGACATCTCTAATGTCTTTGTCCTATTTTGGATTCAAAAATTTACGCAACGGTGGCTAAGACCATTCTACCTGGTAAGTACAAAATACCAGCTGATAGTGCATCAAGACCAAGAACATATAGAACAAGAACTCATCAGATATTGTCATCGTCAATGTCTCTACAACATACAGCAGGACGGGGATGGTGCGTGTCTTGTAGAATTTGGTCTTTGTTCGTCGACTGAGAACTTTACTTCTCAATGGCCTACTCTGTCCGAAGTAGCACTTGTTGTATAGAGTTATTCTGGGTTGGATTTCGAGGCTAGTGGTAATGATGGTTCCAAGATAGAAATTACCTACGACTACGAAGTTATGACAGTCAACAGTGACGTGGAGGACAAGTAGCGAGTGCGACGACTGTTTGTTTCATGACAGGAGGTTTCTCTTCTTTTCCTTGTTCACTTCCAGACCCATACGCTTCGTTTCTTTATCCAGTCTGGAGAAAACAGAACTAACGGCGCGGTTGTTGAGGCCAATTATATCAATATCATCGGCGTACGCCAGCAGAGATACATACTTGTAAAAGGTTGTACCTTCTCTATTTAGATCTGCAGCCCGAATAATTTTCTCCAAGATTTGATTGAAGAAGTCGCATGAAAGGGAGTCGCCTTTCTGAAACCTCGTTTGGTATCGAACGGCTCGGAAAAGACCGACCTTCCCGATTCTGCTGTTCGTAATCACGCATTTCGGCCTCTATCTTTTTTTGTCTGCAAATGCGTCTCGCTTCTCTATTGTAACGTAGCCAGTCCGCTTTCTCACCACTGCGGCACGGCACCCTCAATCGTACCAGCTGTTCTTTTGCCTTTTCCGAAAATCAACGGTTTCGTCTGTAGCTGTACGTAAGAAGCTTGCTTTGCCGTCCCACAGTTCTCTTATAATGAGTTGCTGATGTGTGCCCTCAGAGACCAGGAGTGCAAATCAAGTGAAAAATCGTTACGCTTTCTGTTCTGATTACAGCTTGTTGACGTCGAACCTTCTTTGTGTTTGTTGACGTGCGTTTTTTGCTGCACAAAGATAGTGAACCTAGTCGATGTTAGGACCTCGGAGCGTACGTCTAAGACACTGGGGACGTGCTTTTCAATCCGGAGACAGCCAGGTAGCTAGATGAATTTTCTTATGCCCATTTGGGGATGTTTCATCATGGAGGCCGAATTTACCGACCGTTGTGCCTAAGATAACTTCTTTGCCCGCCCACCATCGCTATAAGCAGCAAAGATATGGATTTCGCTATGCTTTTTAAAGCTTTATTCAAAACCTACAGTAGCCAAAGGAATTGTTTAAATCGGACCAATATGCTTTAGCTGCCATATAAAATGATGAATCAAAATCGAAATAGAGTTGCATTTACACACTTCTATGCTATATAAACGGCGCTTGTGGAGCGTATTGTAGCTTTGGTGCAGCCGAAGTTAATATTTCTTCTTGTTTTTGCCTACAACACTTCAGTACCTTACTTGTATCGAGCCATCAGTTTATGTAGATATTATCAAAGTAGCCAGCGTAAATTCGTCTAATCCATTTCAATTCAAAGATCTTAATTAAACGCGTCTCTTGAATGGTCTCTGTGCGTACACCTGCAACAGTGCAACGTACAAAAGTCCTTAATGAAGAGTATCAACTAACCGAACTAAGGTTTCAGTGTATGTCGCTGCCGCCACCACGGCCACCATGACTTCAACTGTCAACAACATGACCATAGCTCACTTCCACACGACTAGCCACATTTCATTGTGCAACTTGCATTTGCATTTGACATTTGCAGTTAGCGGATTTTCCCTACGTTACGTGACGTGACGATGCAATGAGCGCAAAGCGGAAAATGCGTAGGACTACAGCTACAGCAAAATGTAGCCCTACAACGCTTTCCAGCTCAAAGTACATAAATACTGGTGGACGCGATTCGAGCAGGACACTAAAGTTGCTGAAGCGCGCAGCTACCCATACACACACGCGTTTAGTTTTGTATGTGTGTGTATATGTGTACATGTGGTATGCCTGAAATTGTTGTAGAAGTCAAACACTAATTGTCGGCATCGCTGTCATGCACAGTTAATTATACGCTGTGTTCCTCATGTCTAGACATTGACATGTAATTTTGCATACGGATATTCCCTAACAGTGCTTTAACAGGAGCATAAGTAAACAACAACAACAAGAAACACAAATATGCGCTTAGCGCTATGCTGATAATTATATTAATTTCAAACGTTAGGTTCAGAAAAATATTGGCAAACTATAGCAGTTAAATATGGGGGAAGGCTGCGAAAAGTATAAACATTTAACACAAACATGCAATAAAAATGCTTAAATAATTATAGATTGCATATTGATAGACGCTTTGCTGCTTTGGCATAAATGCAGAAAGTATAAAAATGCTGAAATAATTATATATTGCATATTTGCAGGTGTTCTACCACTCAAGTAAATAAGTAAATAATCATGTAAGGAAGCGCTAAATTCGGGTGCAACCGAACATTGTACACTCTTGCAAGTGGCAAGAATCAAAGCCAGGAAAATATCTTAAAATGTAAAACGTCAACCAGAGGATCGAAATCCAGCAATTATATGTATAGTTGAACTTCCTAACTTAAATCACCATAATCCATAAAAAACTTCGTCTTGTAGAAGGAAATTTGTATGAAATTTGACTTCCATTGCCAGTTCTAGAGCTTGAGTCGTAGAGAACTTTGAGTTATATGGAATTTTAACTGTATATATGGTACATATATAACTCATACACTGACCGACATATTCGGGACAAGGTTTGTTAGAGAAAGAAAAATCATTATACGTAGTCTGTGGGAGTGTAGTATCGACCCGAGTTTACCTATTAACTATTATCCCACTACATACTAAAAAATATTCACTGGGTTTCATTAAGTTATCTCACATACAATCACCAATCATATGCAGTAAAGTCAGCCGGATGTTCGACAATCCTAATACAAGTTATATGGGTACTAGGTCACGTTTTCAACCAATTTTATTTATTTTAGGCACCATGATACACTGTTATGAGTAAAACACGTTTTGTAATTTTCATTGGGATAACTCACATATTGGCCGATATATGCGGTACAAAGTCAGCTAGAAGTTCAAAAATCTTTATATTAGATATATGGGGGCTAAGGGAAGTATTGACCCGATTTAACCCAATTCGCATACACAAAGTTTCTATTGCCAGGAAAAGGTTCTCTGAATTTTAATTGTACATATATCTCACACATTCACCAATGTTTTCGGACAAAAGTCAACTATAGATACTGGGATCGACGTATTCGGTACCCAGGGGATTGAAAAGTTTTGGTTGAATTTGGGAATTTTTTTTTTCATTGGAAAAAAGTGAAAGATTGCAGTCCGCTTCCGCTCATTTTCACACTCTGACATTGGAAAATATGAAGAATGTCATGTACTAAATTTAGTCGGAATCGGTAGGTCGGATCCCAAGATATCTTATTCCACCATCGTGGGAAATTTAATTCGTATTCAGTAGTTGATTTATTGCGCTTTTAGTAGTTTTGAACAGTACCGGGTTTATCTTCCGATTCCATCCATTTTTGCCTCGTGCTACTACATTCTCCTGTGCCAAAGGAGCTGTCAAAGCTGAGAGCCAGTTTTTCACGCTCATAAACCATCTACATTCACAATTGAAAAAAATGTAGCGGATAACATATTTTTCTCAGATTGGAGGCGTCTGTGGTCGTTTTTTCGATCAATTTATCTTTTGATTTCTATAGCGATTAGTATTAACAGTTTCAGCAGGTTTTAAAAGCTCATTATGTAGCACACCCTTTTGTTCCCACCAAACACATAGCCTTCTTACCGAATCGGTCTGTTTTTGCAGTCGATGTTGATGGTTGTCCCGGAATAACCCATGATTTTAACGATTGTGCTGATAATTACCATTGTTCTCTTGTTCTTTCAACTATGACAGAATCTTTTTTATATAAAATTTGACCTGGTCCATTTAAACTAGAATTGCAAACCAAATGGATAAAAATTGTTTCTTAGATTGATAGTACCTCTTTTTATGTTTGTGGATTGATCTCCATATATCGTATTAGTTTGTTTGTAAGTTTGTGTTTCCAATGGAATCAGGGGTATGGAATCATTGAAAATGTTCTACATACCAGTATAGGTTTTTTTGGTTTTCCTTTTGCCTTTCATTGAAGTCATGTGGCACCCATTTTTCACACTTTTGGATCTTGCTCATAGCTTTCAAATGGGTTAAAATTGTTTGTTGTGCAATATTTGACATGGCTGCCATCATCATCGAAACCACTGGATTTAGTTAAATTAATCTAATGTATCATCATTATTCGCCCATCTTTAAATATTTGTGTAAATCGATCGCACTCATACACCCGAGATACAGGTTATTAATACCATCTATTGAAAAAACAATAAATTTATTTTTCTCCTAACCACATAATTTTCAATGAATTATTTAACATAGCAAGTTAAACCGATTCTTACCAGCATTCCTGCCTTTCTATTTATAGGGAGTCAAAAAACAACGGAGAAATCGTATATCGACCATTTTGAACAACTTTGCCAGATAGACTATGAGTCTAAAACTGGTTTCTGGACAACCAAGATGAAGCCATGTATAGAAGTTCACATAAGTGAGGAAAATTTTCTGAGCGTCATTCACTTATGAGCGGTCTGAAACGATTATTTTATATATGGCTAAAGCAGCTCACGACTTCCGGTCTCAGGCCAAGTATCTTCTGGGTACCAAAACAAACATCCGTTTGAAGGCGAGATAAAGTGAGAAGGCGAAACATCCCTACCCAGGGTTGTGTACTTGGTTTGGGATCCGGCACGTAAAAAAACCCTCAAATAAAAGAACGAAACAGCCTCATATGAGACACCCCCCTTTTGATGACGTATTAAGTATTACGATTTAAGGGCATGCACCTGGAATATCCGGTCCCATTATTTTGAAGGTGCCGCTACCCAGCTGGTTAGTGCCCTCGTGAGAGTAAAGACTGACATCATATCCGTCCAAGAATTGTGATGGACGGGACAAGAACTGAGACGATTAGGTCCTTGTGGCATTTCCTACAGTGGCAATATAAAAGAGCACAAATTCGGTGTGGGTTTCGTGGTGGGAGAAAGACTTCGTCGCCGAGCTCTGGCATTCACCCCGGTAGATGAACGTCTAGTCACAATCCACATCAAAGCGAAGTTCTTCAACATAACGTCAACAAACACAAGGAAGGTTCAATGTAGAGAACCTGCAATCACAACAGATATCAGAACGATTTTTTACTCAACTTGCACTCCTGCTCTCTGAGAGCACTCGTCAGCAACTAGATAGAAGAGAACTGGGAACTGTTGGATGGCATTTCAAGCTCCTTCCGTACTGTTGGTAAACGAAACCATTAGTTTTCGGAAAAGGTAAAAGAACAACTGGCACGATGAGGAGTGCCGTGTCGCAGAGAAAACAGACTGCCTGCCTCGCAACGTTACAATCGATCACAACATATGCGGAATAAAATAGATACCGAAAGTTGAAGAGGGAAACAAGATGCATTTGGTAATGCTCAAAAATTCTACGAAAAGATGCGGCAACTATCACAAGGTTTCCAGGCATGAGCATACTCTTGTTAAACTCCCAGAGGTGATCTAGTGACTGATGTCCAGTACATACAGAAATTATTGAGAGCACACTTCTCCAGCTTGCTGAATGGTGAAAACACATCAACTGAAGATGGTGAACTCGATAACATAATCGATGACGATGGAGCAGACGTTCTATTGCCCGACCATGAAGAAGTTCGAATATAAACCACCCGTCTGAAGAACAACAAAGCGAAGGGGGCCGATGGATTCAAATATGGCTGATAAGGACCATACATCAGCTTCTTTGTATAATGTGGTCGGATGAAAGCATTCAAAGCTGCTTTTGACAGCACGAAGAGTAACTGCTTATAGTACTTATACGCACAAAACTAATAAGGCTGTGTAAACTGAGTTGTAACATAAGAGTAACAGAAGAATGAATTTGGTTGAAGCCGATCGCGCAGCTCCTGAGATATACAATTTTACCTAAAAGTAGGCTGTGTCACGCCCAACGTCCGACTTTGACACCGACTCGTATAAAGCCTCTCATAACATCTCGAAGGCAAAATTTAATCTCTCTGGCGTATTTAGTTATTGATTTATCGCGCCTTTAGCAGTTTTGAACAGTACCGTTATATAGGGAGGATTATCATGCGATTTCATCCATTTTACACTGCAGGTAAGAGTTCCTATAAGAACAGACAGACAGCCACTCGGATTTCAACGAGCCGCATCAACCTGATCATTTATATATACATATATTCGAGCCGCCATAGTATATGTAGAGTCTTAGGTCGTAGCTCCTTTACAAAATAATGAATTATATTGAGCTTTAAGAAAATTATGTACTATACAGAAATTACTTCCACACACACACATGTAAATATATACATATGCAAGTCTTTCTACACAAATACATATATAGATGATGTACATGATGTGCCTACTAAATGTAAATACAATAATTTCAGATTAGACCAAAGTGCATCTTCATTCTCAGCGCAAACACTAGAGTCAACGCCTTCAACAGAGCAATCAAGCAGTCGACATTGCCAAGTGGACAAATGCACACCTGCACACATACTATGCATATATGCATGCCTACGCCCGTTTAAGTATATTTACTGCGAATGTATGTATGTACAAGCATATATATTGTGAAATATCAAGGTGTTTGCATTTAAATTTGCATACGGCTTTATGGGAGTTGAACATGTTGTAGATGTCAATTGTCGCTAATTCGGTGTTGGTGTTTATGTTTAGGCACATATACTGTTTATCTACCGTTTGCTGGCTAAATACAAGGTAGATCTCTTTTGAGGCGAAATATGTAGTGGTGCTTTTGTGTATTATTAGTGGAGACCATTCCACAGTACAAAATGTCAACGAGTATTTATATATAATTAGGTATGATTTAAATATTTATAGATACTGAAGTACATAGGTGATATACTACTCAGCTTTGACTACACACTAGTCAATAAGCACTACTGTATTAAGTCAATAATAAATATTAGTTACTTAAAAATTATGAACACTAAAGTAGAAAGACGATTATCATATTTAAGTTTGCAACATTTACATATCAAATTATCTTGTTAGTGTGTGTAAATATGTGTGTGATGTAAGGCAATTGTCTGTGATTTGTTTACGTCTTTGTTATTGTTGTTGCCAATTATATATTCCAAATTAATCATTTGGAAAATTATTAAATAAATACTCGCATGTGAACACACACTCGGTTGAACAGCAATTTATGCGCCGATTATAGACACAGACACATATACTTGTACAACGTGGTAATCAGCGAAGTCTTAAGCTTAACAGTGCAACTAAATGACAGGGCAGTTTTTGGAGGCCCAATAAAGGGCGCACAAAATTTTGGGCTAAAGTGAGTCAAAATTTTACTATTTTCTTTCAGTAAAATGTTTCGAAGTAGGATGGAGCCAGCTGTAGAAGTTCACGCAAGTGAGGAAAGTTCTCTAAGCGCCAATCACTTGGGAGTGACCAGAAACGATCCTTTTACATATGGCTCAAGCAGTCCATGACTTCCGATCTTAGGCCAACATTCTCTGGGTACCCAAAGAAGATCGGTTTGAAGGCGAGCTGAAGTGAGAAGGCGAAACATTCCTCCTCAGGGTTGTGCGCTGGGTTTGGGACCAAGCACGTAAAAACACTCCAATGAAAAGAAGGAAACAGCTCGGAAGGGCAATACCAAAAAAGCTCCGTAAGGATTGGGAAGGACCTCTCCGAGCCATTCGATACCAAACGAGGTTTAAAACTCCATATCATGCGACTTCTTTAATCTATCTCTGGAGAAAATAATTCGAGTTGCAGAGCTGAATAGAGAAGGTAGCTGAATAGAGAAGGTACCATATTTTATAAGAGTGTACGCCGATGATATTGTTATCAATGACCTCAACAACCGCGCCGTTAGTTCTACCTTCACAAGACTGGATAAGAAAACAACGCAAATGGGTCTAGTAGTGTACGAGGGCTAGACGAAATTCTTCCGGTCATCAAAGAAACAGTCGTCGCACTTGCTACTTGGCTTCCACGTCACTGTTGACAGTCATAACTTCGAAGTCGTAGGTAATTTCTATCTTGGAATCATCATTAACGCTAGCCTCGAAATCCAACCCATAATAGCTCTATCCAACAAGTGCTACTTCGGACAGAGTAGGCCACTGAGAAGTAAAGTTCTCTCTCGACGAACAAAGACCGAATTCTAGAAGCCACTCATAATCCCCGTGCTGCTGTATGGTGCAGAGCCATGAACGATGACAATATCTGATGAGTCGACGCATTGGAACGCAAATACGGCAGTCGATGAAACAATGAGTTCTACGAGATATACGGCGACATTGACATATGTAATTCAGCAGCTACGTTGGCTAGGTGATGTCGTCCGATTGTATGAAAATATTCCAGCCCTGAGAGTATTCGACGCAGTACATGCTAGGATAAGCAGTGAAAAAGGAAGACCTGCACTTAGTTGAAAAGACAAAGTGGAAAAGAACCTGGCTACACTTGGAATCTCCAATTGGCGTGAAACAGCAAAATGTAAGAACTGGCGTGCTGTTGTAAACTCGGCCCTAACCGCGTAAGCGATGTCTGCGCTCTGTTCCATTCATGCCACGTTTTCTTGCTTGTTGAGCAAGTCAGTGATTGTCTCCACCGGATCTTAGCTTGATTAAATGTCAACAAGTGGCCAAAAGCATATATATTTCCTCTTTTTCGAAATCTAATTGTAGGTACTTCAGGACGGCACTGTTCTGCCTAGTTCATTTACCTCACATTTAGCAGGGATATCACTATGCCCTGGAACCCAATACAGGGTTATCATAAAATAGGATATTAGATCCACTAATAGATGAAGACATTCTTTCACTATCTTTAACGAAAACTTAGAAGACTTTAGTGATTTCACACTCCTTGTCAAGATAATAAGGCTTTCTTTGATTGCTGTGATCCTGTTCACCTCATTTTCCTCCAACTCTTCTCTAGAAGTGAAGTCAATATAGGGAACCGAATTTAGTTTCAATTCTAAGGGTTTCGCAAATCCATGGTAATGGGTATAAACGGGAACTTACCAAGTATCATGGAATGCCCTTTATTACAGGCGACCTATTGGGAGGATTTCCTTTGGTCTAGACGCCCTGCCAGTTGCTGTCTGTTGTTTGAAGCTATAACTCGTCTAAACTTAAGCCGAAATACCTCAAACTTAAAGCTTGTACAAGTTAAAAAAATACTTCTCTTGGACTTCTCAAATGCAACTACTAGTACATTTGACAATCTGGAATTGAACTAGTATACAACTATGACTGGTACATCTTTGGCAGGTATCTGGTACAATTCTGACCGATATCTGACGACTGAGATCTCGAAGAACAATTGACATCTCGAAGAATATATAAGCAAGTGGGAATCTAAATTATTTCTGATCAATATTTTATAATATATATTGACACATGAAACTTCAATTTAACTAGTCATAGACTGTGACATTTTTGACCAATATCTTACCATTTACATTTCGAAAATCTATTGAACTTATAGTATATGAGACTGGTACATTTTTCATCGATGTCTGACAACTGGCATCACTTGGAACAATTGACATCTGGAAGAACCATAAAATTGGTTAATTTTTGACATCTGATTACTGGCGTCTCGAAGAATAATTTACATCTTGAAAGACAATTGAGCTAGTATGAGACTGGTATATTTATAAGGGTTATCTGAAAAGTGGAACTCAAAGAACAGTTCATATCTTTAAATCATCATCGTATTCTTCGTTGTTCGCTACTAGTAGTTCATTGGATACTTTTAGAACAATCCGTAATTTTTTCTCAGCTACGAAGTATAGTATATTGAACTTTTTAATTGTATCTGCTCTTCAAAGGGCATCGAAGCTGATAACGTTATGGTTATAATTAAAGAGCTTTTGATTTGACGAAAATGTGGGTGTAAGTATCAAATATGGTATATACGTATATGAAGTTATTAGCTATTGTCTAAAAAAGACACTTAACCTCTTGAAGTATTTCTTAAAATAGAGCGCCCCACCTTAAAGTTATTTTTGGGCACCTAAGCGCTTCAGG
This sequence comes from Bactrocera tryoni, assembly GCF_016617805.1. Taxonomy (NCBI): domain Eukaryota; kingdom Metazoa; phylum Arthropoda; class Insecta; order Diptera; family Tephritidae; genus Bactrocera; species Bactrocera tryoni. Next base: position 505,605 of record NW_024396614.1, read on the forward strand.
ACGGCACTGAAGTTGTAAAGGTGAGAAATGTTTGTAATGTAAACTAGTGAATAATTGTTTGGAATATTTGTATTTGTAGCGATTGACGGAAGTTTACTTGCTTGCAAATGCTAATTACTCAATTTGAAACTTAAATATTGAATTTTAATTAGCAAAGACGTCTTTCTTTCTTTGTATATTAATTTTATCAAAAGGTCAATGGTCACAGGTACATATATGTATAAAACCTTTTAAACAGCATTTTAAAGCGTGAAAGGGAAGGTATTTCATCGAATATGTAAATTCTTAAAGTACCAAATTTAAAAGCTGGTACAATTATGTTGAAACTATTTTGAGGTCGTGATTAGGAGAGCTTTACAATCAAAATCATTATTCGCTCACTTATTTTGGGATAAAGTCCTACGTAAACAGAATCTCGGAAAATTAGAAAATTCGTATTCCGATCGTAAGTAGGCAATATTCTCAAAGTATGTATTATTAATTTCGGTCACGTTCCCACGAAAATAGCTGCACTTTTTGATGACGAGAACGTCCAAAAGATGTTGTTTCCGACGAAAGCATCAAAAAAGTCCACAAAATGATTTCAGATGCCTCTAAATTGAAGTTGTTTGAGGGACCTGAGGCTCCAAAGATAACAACTGAATATATATCATATCATTCACGAATTTTTGGGTAGTGAGCTCACAACAAAAACATCGACGAGATGGTATTCGAAACAGCATTTGGATATGTTCAAGCATAATAAGCCCGAGTTTTTGCATCGATATGTAACAATGGATGAACTATGGCTGCATGGTTTCACTCCGAAATTTAATTGACAGTCATTCGAGTGGACTGTACACGATGAGTCCGCCCCGAAGCGTGGAAAAACGAAATAGTCGGCTTGCAAGATTATGTCGTCTGTATTTTTGTATGCGTATGGAATAATTTTTATTGTGCCGTGTCAGTAAAAACAATGGAAAAAATCCATGAATTCGGCTTTCAATTGCTTCCACATCCACCGTATTCTCCAGATCTGGCCATCAGCGACTATTTCCCGTTCTCAGATCTCAAAAGAATGCTTGCAGGGAAGAAATTTTCAGCGAATGAAGAGATCATCACCTAAACTGATACCTGTTCTGAAGCAAAGATCAAATCGTGCTACAAAAATTATATCAAAAAGTTATAGAGTCAGTGTATCACCCTTGAAGGGAACTATGTTGAATAAAAGACCGAATATTGCCAAAAAAAAAGTTTTTTCCTACCATAGTAGGACCGGAGACTTCTCAATTGACTTGTTAGCAAAAGAATTGGTGTCGATTTTCACCAAATTCCATCGGATCAAATTTGACCCGGACTGGTCCAATGTAGATACATCCAACAAACGCAACATTGCTGATGACAAGACGGGATTTTATGAATACGATGTCGAAATTCTCCGACGAACTAGCGAATACCGCTACCCAAAAGTACCGAAAACAAAAAAACCAAAATTTGCTCTGATGCCATCTTAGTTGAGACTTATAATAAATGTATCGGAAATTGGACTCGAAGTCAGCATGATTTTATTGACTCAGGAGCCTATTTTGAAGTCTATAATAAATATTTCTTAAAAATTAAAATTCATCTGCAATATTTTCCATCTTTTTTGACGTTTATATTTTTTTATAATTAATACTTTCCTTAGGAAATCACCAATTAATTTCGCACCAAACTAAAACTTTTAATTTCATTTCCAAATAGTTTTAGGAAAATCTTATCACTTGTAAGTATATTCCCATATTAGTTTTTATTGAACCAAGGATCTTCTTTAATCTGTGGTATAGCATAACGTACTTTCAACGGCGCCAATATATGACCAATTAACTGTTTACAATCAGCAGAGACGGTCGGATTCTTAGGAAAAGCGAGTGCTGCATTAATACGTTTAAGGAGTATGTGCACATTGGAACCATCGTAGGGTAATCGCCCAAAAACCATTGCATAACAGACAACACCACATGCCCAGACATCGGACATGAAAGGATCGTAGGCAATACCTGTCAGAGTTAAGAAGTCTTCGATTGAATTCAGTTTCAAACAGAAAATGTATGCGGGAAGACGTTTAAGCGTTTACCTTTAAGGATTTCTGGACTCGCATATGCGTAGCTGCCACAAAAGGTTTTCGAGAGTATCACCTGCTGATCTGAGGTACGCGTATCTTTGCGTGCGAAACCGAAGTCGATTAGCTTCAACGTATAGGTTTCATCTAGTAGAAGATTTTCGCATTTTATGTCACTGAAGAAAAAGAGAAAGTGAGAGTGTTTGAAGTGTGTTAAAAATTCCTCAATCACTTACCGATGCACCACGTTTTTGGAATGTATATATTCGACAGCGCTGATTAATTGTTGAAACAGATTGCGACTATGTGGCTCTTCTAGAAACTTCTTTTCACGTACATAATCGAGGAGTGTGCCATTCTCAGCCAGTTGCATGATTAAGTAGACTCTGTAAAAAAATGAGTATCATATAGTAGAGCTCCCAGTATTAAAGATATTTGGACGATTCGTGAGCTGACTTGGGTGTTCAATTTCTCACATAGGATGAGCAAATCAACCTACAGAAAATTTAGATTTATAGTCATTCCCAAGGGAACTAAGACTACGTAACCGAAAATATTCCGTATCTTTTTAGGTCTTTCCCTGTCCATTTGGGGCACTCCCCAAAAGTATTTGGTAATAATTAAAGGTTTTATATTGCGACAACAATATCTATGTTATGGATAAAAAAAATGTTGTGAACCTTTTCTACTAAAGACCCACTTAAAGCTAGACTGTCTATATGACAATAACCTCTCACAGAAAATGGTGTTTTGGCTCTACGAAGCCGAAGTTAGTTCAAAAATGTTTTATACGAGTATTCGCAAAAGTTATGGTCGCCAGTAAGCTTGAATGTATCCAAAAAACGTTTCTCGTCAGCATTTACGGTGAACTACGGATGGCAACAACAACAGCAATCAAAACCATTATACACATAACAACCTTGATTATAACCAATAGTGGTATGCAGGAACTGCGAAGGTCGCTCTAAGACTCAAAGAGGAAGAGGTCAAACATGGACGTTCTGAAATTTTATTCTTTTGCAAATGCATCCCTGAAAACTTGGATCACTCAGTTGCAGAATGCAGAATGTACTTATGGTGGCTTTTTCTCTACTCACGTACTGTCAAGTGATGTGTGGTCGGGACGAAGTTGCTGGAGAAGAAGCGCAGTGAGCTTTGCCATGGATAGGTCGAAGCTCAGAGTGAAGGTTAGAGAGGAAGTTTTCTGTAAGAAACTCACTGTCAATCTTGGTTCTACCGAATTACAGGTACAGACGTATTAATCCGACATACGTGTAGAGCCTTTATCAAGAAGGGGAGTATCAAATAGCGGATTAGTAACACTGGCTGGCTAGTTAGTCAAGCAAGGCTCTCCTTTTTTAAAAATAGCATCAAGCTACTTTATTATTAGACTTGCTTGCGGAATTGCTGCTCTGATCGCAAATACATCGAAGTGAGTACGAGCTGGATCCCTTTTATCCTCCTCTGTTGTACCATTGGATATATGAACATTGTGTGAGCTTAGCTGGTGTTGATCGAAAACCAGCTTCAATGCGACTGGGAGACCCTTCTGGCCTAGAATATAAGTTGTCAAAATTTTATGGAGGAAGATGAGGTACGATTTCAAAGACGGATGATATGAAAATAAGAAAATCTTAAATCCAAATGATTTTCTTCATTCCGGGGTCTCAAAAGTCGGTACTAAACTATAGCGTAAGAATCCCAAACTATTTAGTAAACATTTGGAATAGAAAACTTTAGCTAAATTAAAGCGATTTAATTGGATTTAGATATATTTCCGAAGTTTAAATATCATCTTTGATACTCCGAGCAGAATATTTCGAGTTTCACCGAGTAAAACCAAAAAACTAACTTCGCAACACTTACTGAAAAGTTCGATAAAGTTAGTTTATAAACATTCTAAAGGTTATCGCGATTTTTAAAATTCAACTAACTCACCTATGACTAGTCTCGATACTTTGATAGAACGTTATCAAGTTCTCGTGATGCAATCCCTTGACGGCTTCAATTTCACGTGGTAGAAATTTCGTCGTGTACTCGGCTGGCGCTTTCACTTTTGATATAATTTTAACGGCGACACGTTTACCGTACTCCTCCGAGAACCCGATTTTTACTTTTGCATAATTACCCGTACCTATCACTTTACCAAGTACTATGCCATGATCTTCTAGTATAGTTTTCGGTCGTCCGTTTATGTAGGACTTTGTATCAGTTGCTAAAGTTGCCGTTGAACCAGCACGATGCACGGATATGTCGGCTTGTGAACGATCATCGTCCTTAGTAGCACCACCATGCTGTCGTAACGCATCGTTAACATTTATTTTTTGATCGGTCTTGTTGTTTTGCGTATTCTTGTTGATGTCGTCAATTGTTTGGTTTTCTACGATTTTACTCGTCGAACATTTCGTAAACGTTTTTTGCGGTGGTGTTGGCATAACCGCTGGGGATCACCGCTACTACCTCTTACTTCTTTAACTTTTCCAACAGCAATTGTTTTGGCGTTTTTTTGAAACTTTCGCATGGACAAAACATGCATTAAATGGAATGTCTACCTTAATTTGAGATTGTATGTTCTTACGATAGATTTTGATTTGTCAAATCCGTGGGATTTCGCTGTTATAGCGTTATTCTCAACGCCGTTTGAGAATGGTTGGATTGATCTTATATATATTTCAATATTACAATAAATTTTGAATTTTTAACGTTAGATTTTGAAATTTATTAGAATTATTTTTTTCTGACTTTCTTTAGGTTTTGAAAATCTTTCGAGGAAAAGTAAATAATGTGTTTGAAGTATTTATGACATGAAAAAATCTATTTCCTGTGATTTAGTGCAAGGTGACGTAAAAATAAATTTTCGAAAATTAAATCTTTTAAGGAATGAGAAGTAATATGACCCAAAGATAAAGAACAAATCTTGACATAATATTTCTTATATGAACATGCCTTAATTGATAAAATCTGAGGAACTCAGTATCTAATAAATTTCTATAACTCGAATTTAAGTAAGTAAGAGAAAAAACGGAGTGAATATGGAGGAATAAAAGAAAAATTATATTAAAACACAAATACAAATAAGAGAAGAAAAAGGGAACGTTAAAACAGAAAAAACAAACCGATAAAGTATAGAAAGTACAAAGAAGGAAAATATATAAAGTAAGTAAGTAAAACAAAACAAATAAACTTCAGTGAGTAGGTCACTTAACTTCGTACTTAGCTTTAGTTAGGTTAATCTGGTGGCCTAATCAACCACGCATAGACCACTTTTGGTGGTTAGGGATTCCAAAAAGTGTAGTCAATCTCTAGGGTGCCAGCGCTTAACACGAACTTTAGCAAATTCTGTGTACCCAAATGCTTAAAGCATTGCCTTGCGAATGCGGGACAAGTACAAAAGTGCTGATCCAGGGCTTCGCTGACACCTCTTGATATTTCCTGCCGGCTTTTCGATCTGTCAGCCCGATTTTGCCAACATGCGCCGCCACCAGACTGTGACCAGTAAGCTTTCCAACCGTGTGCCTACAATCCGTTCTATCGAATGCCAGTATGAACTTAAAGGGTAATCCATTTGCAGATTCCCCACTTTTTTAAAGAAAAAACACAGAAACTCCAAATATACTGTGGAATGTTTTTTGTCATTCGAAAGAACATTTTTTGGCACTTATGTTTTGAAGATTATCTCTTTCAAATATTTGTCGCGATTACGTCTCCGATGGTCCATCCTTTGAGTACAATTTTGAATGACTCGTTCATGCATTTCGACTGGTAACTGGCAAATGATACGCGCTATGTTTTGCTCCAAGGCCTGAATCGAAGCGGGATTGTCCGCATAGACGGTCTAACGGTGTGATATCAACCAATCTTGATGGGCAATCGACCCGCCCAATACGTGAAATTATCTTTAATTTCAGGCATTAAATAGTCGGTTATCAAGGCGTGATAACGGTCGCTATTGACGGTTACGTTCACTCCGTCCCTTTTTCTGGATGAAAGGGTGATGGTGTTGCGAATAGTACTCTCAATAGGCCCATTATGTTGACCATAAGTTGAACGAAGCGCGCGAAACACATTTTTTATAGAACGTTAATTTTCGTAAAGTTGAACGATTTGTAAACGTTGTTCAGGCCTAAGTCTTAGTCAAGGTGATGCTCACTGTTTTTTTCGATATGCGTGGTATGGTGCAACATGAATTTATTCCGATGTGACAGACGGTCAATAAAGAGTTCTGTTTGGCCGTATTGAGGCGTTTGCGTGAGAACAATTCATGGACCATCGCATCGAGCTACGATTGTGACCGAATTTAAGCCAAAAACCATCGATCAACTGCCTTATTCACCTAATTTAGCTCCGTCTGATTTTTTCATGTTCACCTTACTGAAATTGCCACTCTGTGGAACCCGTTTTCAGTGGATTGAAGAGATAAAACAAAAATCGCTGAAGGATCTGAAGGCCATCCCAAAAAGTGCTTCTGAAAAGTGTTTCGAGGACTGGAAAAATGATTGACTTAAGTGTATTACATATGGTGTTGATTACTTTGCGGGTGGCAAAATAAATATTGATGAATAATGAAATACGTAGTTTGCGTTTGAAATACAATTCCAGGGTACTTTTTTTAGCCAGGAGCGCAAACGCTCAAATGTAGCAAGCAGACAAGTGGCGAATCGAAGGCGTCTTTTAAATTGTCAACTTTACAACCAAACAACCCCTCTAGCTTACACACCACACAGAGTGCATACAAAATTAAAATTTGGTGCACTTAAGGGTAGTTTGTCAGGTGTTTCATATGTGGCAACCTCTATTAGTAACCAAGACGATCAGTTACGACAAACAAATCAAAGTTGTGAAAAATATAACGACAACAGTATTATAATTTTTTGTATATAAAAAGCACGTGCTGCAATATTAGTTTAAGAAATTTTTGTAATACAATAATAATAATTATTGAAATAAAGAATTTTCGTTAAGGAGAAGTAATAAAAACCTTAATAAAAACTTATTAAATCAATGCAAAGGTGTAAAAAATAGTATGCTATGCTAATACTGGCAAGATTTGTAGCCTATAAAGCCTTTTGATGGCGGAAGTGCATGTCATCGGGCAGATTTTAAAAGCCGTTGATTTTGCGGAACCACACCTCTACTGCAAGTGGAGCTTACAAAGCGGTTAGTAGCAAAAATTATAGTAAACTTATATATTCATATACGAGTTCCCTTGCTTTGCATGCCACACAGGTAGCGCCTGGAAACTCGTACAAGGCGAAGTAGCCGGTCAGACTTTAGTGAGCTCGAACCGCTTAGAGCAATCCTCCGATTTCGCACATCCCTTGGATATACATCTGGCCACGGCTTCCATACAGGGTTGGCCCAAATTGCATTTGGAAGTATACGCGGTAAATGTACTGCACAAAAGTTGGCCAGTTGGTTACGGTTTTGTACATATACCCAGCCGACCGGGTGCGCATCGCTTAGAGTTGTTGACTTGGAAAGTGGCACCACTCACTTGGTGGGACAGTGTGCGTGAGAAGTTCGGCGGTGGCGGTGTGGGACTAAGTAAGGCAGATCTAATCTATACAGGTGTAGAGAGGTAGGTTGTAAATGTGTATTTAATAATAATAATAGTGATTTGGTTGATTCGAAAATGCGTTGCCTACAATCAGGCGCTAATCGTAAAATAACATTTATAGCGATAAATACAAGATAAGGAATAAATATATATTTTTTACAGGTATAAACTACAAACGCGTTCGTCTGGTAAAATTATCATCGACATTAATTTGGTTTTCCGCAATTTCGCTAAGTTTGGTGTGGAATTTAAGTGAGAAGAAGAAGAAGAGAAGGTTTCTTTGAAAACAAAATGAAGAAAGTACTTACAACCGCACAGCTCTTGCTGTTGCTACAAAGTGTGTCTGCAGTAAAAATTGGTATTTCGAGAATAAATGTGGACATAACAAGCACCACTACAACAACAACAACAACCACGCAAATGCCACCAACTACCACAGACCCCACAACGGCAGTTGATCTCATGGAAAGCACTGCAACAACCGATTTTACCGAAATAGAAACCGAGTTTACTAGCCCTACAACAACTACAACCTTAAAGACAACAACAACAACGACCACAATAAAGCCTAACTTCACGATTTCCATATTTCCACCACGCCTAAGGACTACAAAATCACCTAAAATTACAACAACATCAACGACAACGCCTTCAGTAGCGAGTACAATGACCACTAATACTCCAGAGAATACATCCAATGCTTCGAATGCTGATAGCAACTCTATTAAAGCGCATACAAGTCAAGGCTTCTACTATTGCAGCTGCGATCTTTTTCTGGATTTATGCGACATAAATTGTTGTTGTGATAGGGATTGTGCGCAGGCAGCTTTAAGTGTCTTCAATTGTGATGATCCACCAAAGGAGAAAAAGTTAAAAAACCGTTTGGAGGACTTTCAATATCAACATGGATTGCCATCGTGTAAAGTAAACGATGGTTGGCTTTGCGTGTTTCGAACGAATACGCGAAAAGAGAGAGAGAAAGTGAGTATAGCGTATAGTTGATTGAGGTTCAAATTGATATTGTTATTGATATTGATATTGATATTGATATTGATATTGATATTGATATTGATATTGATATTGATATTGATATTGATATTGATATTGATATTGATATTGATATTGATATTGATATTGATATTGATATTGATATTGATATTGATATTGATATTGATATTGGTATTGATATTGATATGGATATTGATATTGATATTAATATTAATATTAATATTAATATTGAGATTGAGAGAGAGTGAGAGTTTCATTTGAGAGTGCGATTGAGATGGAGAATGAGATTGAGAGTGCGTTTGAGATTGAGTTTCAAATTGAGTTTGGAATTGAGATTGTGATTTAGATTCAGGTTCAGATTCAGATTGAGATTGAAATTGAGAGTGAGAGTGAGTGAGGGGAGAGTGTTGTTTGAGAGTGCCATAGATATTGAGTTTCCTATTGAAATTGGGATTGACATTGTGATTGAGATTGAGGTTGAGATTGATATTGAGATTGAGATGGAAAATGAGATTGAGAGTGAGTGAGATGGAGAGTTTTGTTTGAGAGTGCAATTGAGATTTAGTTTGAGATTGAGTTTCGAATTGAGTTTCAAATTGGGATTGACATTGGATTGAAATTGAAATTGCGACTGAAATGATTTAGTTTTTGTTTAGTTTTGAGATTGAAATATTGAAAATGATATTCATAAGTTCAGTCATTACTACTTTTTTAATATTTGTCACCATTTCAGCTACCCGAAATTGATATAAATACAAATCATTACTACAAATGGCCTACACCTATTTGGGATACCGTTAGCGAACAAAACGCTGAAGGCAGTATGAACTCTTACAAATATGGAGACCCCTTACAATTTTTAAATATGAAAACTATGACACTGAAACAATTTGGTGAGTGAATTACTGCGCTAAATTAAACCATAAACTAATTCTATAATCTTCATATCCCACGATAGATCTTCCAAATACTTTTCAACCGCCACACTGTCGAATAATGGAATCCGTCAAATTTTTAAAATCATACAAAGTCGACTGTTTATTAGCCACATTAGAAAATCTGCAAATTAGCGCCAGAAATATACTAAATTTTATACAAGATAACAAATTACTCTTAAAACCCATAAACGAGGCCAACGAACCGGGTTATATTATGAATATTTTGAGTGATCTCAAATTGAAGATTTGCGAAAGAGAATTGTGTGAAATAATGCCATTAAATAACAGTACTATTTTAGAACAACGACTCAAGCTATTCTACCCCGCTAAGATCAAATGTCAACTTTTACACAACTACACACAACTCTTGGGTGGCGTGGTAGAGCTCAGTGCTATAAATGCAACGCTAAACAGCAGAGAATTATGGCAAACTTACGAGCTGGAATATATTTACAAAAACATAACGATTACGAATGCAAGCAAAGAATTGAATGATACTGCTTTCGGCCTTCAAAACGCTGTCAAACTCACTTCTGGCGCTTTGGGCTATACACAAGGCAAACCCATAATTATAGCACGCTTTATAGCAAACAATGAAAGCGCAACTTTAACGCAAACAAATCAAGTTTTAGACTATTTCCATGTGAATGCCACCAAGTCGCCTACAAATCACACGCTTTCCTTATTCACCACACACCAGCATTATTGCCACCACGATGCTGCATCGGAAAATCTTATTAATTATGGCATAAGTGTATTGAAGCAATGCAAGTTGCGCTTTAATAATGAAAGCCTCACGAAAATGCCACAAAAAGAACGCAATTTCACTGAAATTTGTTTGAAACTACAAAACCCAATCACAGCACAGTTATTCGCTGCTGATTTTTTCGTATTAGGTGAAAAATTTCCTGATTTATACATCTCTCAATTGGGACGGCCAGAAAATCGTAGCGATAAATGGACGCCTTTAAGAGTAGAAAATCAAAATTTCGCGCCCATAAGTGGTGAATATAATGCGCAGACACAAAGTTTCAGTTGCCACAATATGTTATTAAATATTGCTTACGAGTTCCTAGTGGGTGAATTTACCGAAGCGGGTATAGCGCAGCAGGCGTTGGTTAAGCGCGCAACATTGCTGTTTGGCGAACGTAATGATCTGGAATTCGAAATAGATGAAATGATCGAGGTGCCGTTGACGGTATCTGTTATGTTCTTCGATTATTCTAAAGACGTGCATAACTCCGGTATTCCGAGATTTAAAGCCGGGATCGTATGGTTTATTATATTAATGAATTTTTTAACTTTATACGTAAACACTGAAATATTTCTGAATTAACCGCTATATAAAGTAGTATTTAGTCTGTAATTATATGATATACGATATTAGTATGTAATTAGCATTTGAAAATTCAATCAAATAAAGCGCATAATAATGAATATATTGGGTCGTTCACTAAGTACTTTCGTTTGATGGCAACAGCTGACCTTATTTAATTTTTTCGCAGCCAACTAGACACTCCACTGCTTTGCCGTTATATAACGAGGGTTAATAAGAGCGCTACAAAAGCTTTTTTTAAACAAGAAAAGCGTTAAAATCGGCTGGACTGAAACTAATATACCCTTCACAGGTGTATTTCTTTTAGTAACTATGTGTCTAGGTGTATGGAAGCTATATGCTATAGTAATCCGATCTGAACAATTTTTTAGGAGATTATGTTATTACCTTAAGCCATGTCAAATTCGTGAAGATACCATGTCAAATGCGAAAGTTTTCCATACAAGCCCTTGATTCCGATCGTTCAGTTTGTATGGCAGCTATATGCTATAGTAAGCCGATCAGAACAATTTCTTCGTATATTACATAATTATCTTAGAAAATAACCTGTGCCAACTTTTGTGAAGATACATTGATAAATGTGAAAGCTTTCCATACAAGAACTTGATTCCGATCGTTCAGTTTGTATGGCAGCTATATGTTATAGTAGTCCGATATCTGCCGTTCCGACAAATGAGCAGCTTCTTGAAGAGAAAATGACGTTTACAAAACGATATTTTAAAAACTGAGGGACTAGTTCGTATATATACAGACAGACGGACATGGCTAAATCGACTCAGCCAACATACTGATAATTTATATATACTATATATTTTATAGGGGTCAGAGACCTTCTTCTGGGTGTTACAAACTTCGTGACAAACTTAATATACTTTGTGTAATAAAACCAAAAAGGTTTGGGATCTTTTGTATGGCCACCAGGAGCACGCTTGCTAAAGTCCAGACGTTGAACTCAATTTTCGAAGATTTTCAAGCATAAATCTGCCGATACAGCTGCAATTTCAGGTTATCAAAATAGTCAAACGCCGTCAAATTGCACGACCGATGCGGCCAATAAATCGATTTTGACATTCGGTGTGTAGCTTTTGGCACCGTTCTGTTGGAACCACATATAGTCCAAGTCCATATTATCAAATTCGAGCTCGAGAAAATGCTCAATTGTCATTGAGCGGTAGCGATTTCCATTCACAGTAACGTGCCGGTCTTGGTGATCACGAAATAAGTCCGGCTCAATGACGCCATCGGCCCATAAACGGTCATTTTTTCGGGATGCAATGGCGACTCATGGAGTACGTGTGGATTTCTGCCTGACCAACAACGCATATTACTGACGAAGCCATTCAACCAGAAATGAGCCTCATCGCTGAAGATGATTTTTCGATGAAAATCCGAATCATTTTCAAGTTGTTGCTCAGCCCAATTTATGAACATACGTCGATTCTGGTGGTCAAGCGGCTTCAGAGGTGCCATTTGAGAGACTGATGTGGGTTTTCCTCAATTTATGCGAGAGCGGCAGCAATACTCTCTACACAACGGGCACTTCCTTGTCTCACTGACACGAGAACATTTTGTACTACGCCTGTGAATTAAAATGTTTCCATGATGAAATGGCAAACCTTACTGAAGAGAAATGTCAAAAGAACGGGGAAATGGCGTCATTTGCTGTCCCTATCAGTCTACTTTTGTAGCGTCCCTATTAAAATACCCTTTAGTATGGCTTACTGGTACTATAGGAAACTTTCATCAATTTTTTTGAACATTTTTTGTTTGAATAGAATATAAAACGAAAGTGATCATGGTATAAAAAGGATGAACCAGCTCAAAACACTTCGAGAGCCGACAGTCAACAATATAATGTTATGTTATTTGTTTAGTGAGATTTCAAAGTGACCGTTTAAATTCAGCTTTTTCTCGACAACGCCACGGTTAATTCTGAAGCGTATTGCGATCAGCTGGACAAATTCAGTAATGTTTCACACCATGCGAGGCTTCATACTAGTTTTATGACTCGCTTTAAGCTTTTGCAGCTTGAATGGGATGTGTTGCTACACCCACCCGACATCTAGACTTGACGCTTTCAAACTTATCGGTCATTTTTTAGATGGGAGAACCTTCACCTCAAATCACGACTTCAAAAACCAATTGGATCAGACTCTGCAAGGATCAAAAAGTTTTTGAGCGTCGAATTAGTCTCGTACCCGAAAGGTAACAAAAGGTTTTGGATCAAAATTGATAATATAGATTTTCATAAAATGTTTTACAAAATAAAAAAATTGTGTTTAAACTGGACTAAAACAAGAAAATTACTTAGTGAACGACCCATATTATACATCTTTGTTCGAATTTTTTTTCTGGATGAAAATGAGGTCGATACTGGCAATAAGCCTTCGATAATTACCTGGAATATGAGATTTGTATGAGGAATTTCTGTATTCAGTTACAAAAAAGTAATGGTAATAGAAATTTGTAATGATAATGGTAATTTAGGTATATTTCCAATAAAATCACTCTTACATACTTGGAATGTCATTTTTGGTACGGATATTGCTCTAATTGCATTCACAATTGGCAGGTTTATACTCGTTATGACAGTAATTGTATTGGTAATGGTATTTGAAAAAATAATGGAATTGTAACTGTAATAATAATGGTTATTGTGATAGTGATGATAATGGCAATTGTAACTGTAATGACAATGACAATTGTAATAATGATAATTGTAATGTGGATGGAAATGTAATTCACGGCTGGTTAAATGTGGTTTCCAGCAAATGAAAGAAGTCCTAATTCCAAGATACGTCGAATAATGATTACAGTAGTGGTAATATAAAAAATTCGATATTGAAAATTTGTACTGATATTAAAAATATTTTCGACCGATATTGATAATGATAATAATAATGGTAATATAATTAATAATATAATGATAATGATAATGATTAATGATAATGAAAATGATAATGATAATGATAATGATAATGATAATGATAATGATAATGATAATGATAATGATAATGATAATGATAATGATAATGATAATGATAATGATAATGATAATGATAATGATAATGATAATGATAATGATAATGATAATGATAATGATAATGATAATGATAATGATAATGATAATGATAATGATAATGATAACGGTAATGATAATGATAATGATATTGATAATGATAATGATAATGATAATGATAATGATAATGATAATTATAATGATAATGATAATGATAATGAATGAAGTAGTTTTATCTGAAAGTTTTTGCAGCTTTTGATGGTTGTCAAAAAGTATAAACCAGGAACCTGACCTCTCACGGTCTACAAGAAATTTCGTCAGGAGGTTACAGTTACAAATTCGGTTAACTGTATAGTCCTTTTGATAGCTTTCGCTGCTTGAGGATAGTCAAAATCGATCGCAAAACTTCAAATTTGCTTCTTGGAAATAAGCGTCCTGAGAATTTTTGAAATCACCTAGATGATGACTTCCTTATTTACTTTTTTTAAATTCACAGACTCTTTCACTGACTTCAATAATTTCCCAATAATTTTCAACACACGAATTTCGAGAAAGAACATGATACAACACTCAAATATAAAATTTAGATCACATGAGATTTTGTTACTAAATATATGAAAGAAAAAACTTCAAAACCAATTACTGAAAAGATAAAATTATACTTTTTTACAATTTTAACCACAAAAAGCTCTTCAAATCCAAGTACCGAAAGTAGAATTATACTCTTTTACAACTTTAACAACAAATAGCTCTTCTTTAAAAGAAAAGATAACAAAAAACTCCGAAAATGCGTCGCATCTATTCCACGAACTTACTAAAGCATATCGGCATCGAAGACGATATGATAACGGAAGAAAAACGACTTCAATGCCCCACTGTAGGCGCCGAACAACCGACCGAATTTCCAGAAGTAATCATTCAAACTGAATTCTTAGAGTCCAGTCACTATCACATCGAGACCGCACAGAAATGGCTTGTGTTGAACGGCAAAAATGGGCGACAACACAAATTTCCGCTACAAACCATCTTGCCCAAAGTGCAAATGACGCGTACGGTGCCAGCGAAGCATCTACCACGTGATGTTGAAGTTGATCGACGTCGGCGACAAAACAGTAAACTGGATTTATTGCAAATGCTGGATGAGGCCGGCATAACCAACGGCGATCTAATGCCAACCGAAATACTGTACTACAGCCTCTCCGATAATGTCTTCAAACACTTTCTACCATTGAGTTTCTTTGATGACTCGGACTATGACACAAACTCACCGGAGGCGTGGTTGAGTTTAGGCAAAGTGGAGGATGGCATATATCCACTGCCAGCAAAAGCTTTCCTGCCATACAAGCAAAGTCTATTCGACTACAGGTGGCAATATGCCGCCGTTAGCGCTTACGATAAGGAAACAACTAAATGGACAGTGCTGAACTTGGATGATGAGATGTTATATGAAATACCAAGTATACAAATTATGTTTCTTGCGGATAGTCCAAAAATGTTCGTGCAACGCATTCAAAAAGCGCAAAATGATCGTTGCTATGCCGAGCGGGTGATCAAAATGGAGTCAATCGTGGATTGTGTGCTGATGCAAGATATTGAAGATCAGCGCTTTATGCGTAACGATCGTATCGATAATCTGCTACAGAAGGTGATCGGCAGAGCCGATGATAAATTTCAATATCAATTGCGCATCGAAGTCTATCTTGTGTTCGAACATTTAATGGCGTGTTATGAGTTCGAAAAATTCGTCAAACTCATGCCGAAAGAGTTTCCCACCTTTGATGACAATCTCATCGCGAATTCCTTGCCACGCGCCTTCAAATCGGTGGCGAATATTAATGAAGCGCGTAGCTGTAAGAGCTTTCGTGTGAATATCAAAAAGTTACGTTACCTTTTATTGCGCTCGACCATATTCTATATTGGCGCCGGCATCGAGGCTATGTGTAATGTCGCCGTGCAGTGTCAGTATATTGAGACATTATCGATTTTTTTGACCGGCTTTGTGAAACCCGTAGCGCTGAATGATTTCCTACAGTCACAGCAGTCGAATAGCAATAATGTTGCGACATATTTGAAGAATTTCTGGCCACAAAAGATATCGTCCGGCATAACATTGGTGCTGCGCGCACTCGGTAAAGGTTGGCTGGACATCAGCCTCGATAAGTGGAGCGTCTATCAGATGTGCAAGATATCACGTTTCATATTACAGACGAAATTTCGCATGCAAGAATCTATGCAGGTGCTCTTGGAGAAATCGATCGATACTTTTAGCGTATATTTGACGGATCCATGTTTGCAATTCCTGAAACTACAAGCGGACTATAAGTGGCGCAATAATTACATTGAGACGGAGTTTCCATGTGAGAAACCCATATTTTTTCTAATCATCACCATATCGGAGGCTAGGAAGGTGGTTTACTCAACCACACCGGAAGATTTTGCACCGCTGCTGACAGATATCTTCAAGAAGGCATTGGAGAAGACTAGCGGTGTGCGCTGCATTGAGGCTGAGACTTTGTTAAATCTTAAATTTGCTCCGAATCTATATATAGAGACGGTTGAGCTCATTGAAGATTTATTCATACAATGGAATGATCTACTGGGTCGTTGTTATATTCAAGCCGTACTACCGCTAAATTCCTACGCACGTCTTTATGAACGCTTCATCGATTTCTATCTGCTAAATGTCAATGAATACATGCGCGAATACGAGTCAATAAAACGTTCCTCGTCTGAGGTGAAATACGACATATTGGAGCACAAACGTCAGAAAGAGGAATTACGTGAGATCTTACCAGCGTTCATTACGATCGGTCCGTTTCTGATTAATGTGGATCTAATGAAACAGCTGATGATTAAGAAACACACGGAAATTGTACGCAAACTCTTCGAATACTATATACAACGCATGTGGGATATAAATGAGACCATTTTGGAGCAATGCTTAAGCATATATCAGAAGATTACCGATCGTCCGCAAAGCATTGAACATCTGTATGAGATACGCGACTTTGCCGCCACAGTGCCAGATGTCGTCGAGCAGTTGCGTGCGGATATTCAAATTATGTGGTTGGAATATGAAATGCTAGACAGCTTCTTCTATAATCTTAGTGATACACAATTCGCTATGAAATGGGAGGTTTACGCTTGGCCTCACACAATTATGCAGCGTTTGGGTACTTTGCGTGAGGAGCAAAAGAATGATATCGAAGAGTTTCGACGCGTACATTCCAGTGAGTGCATTAGTTTTGAGGAACGTCTGGAGTCGTTGAACGAAGAAATACAAGCCTTTTCCTTAATATTCGAACCGAATAAGGTGACCGAGACAGCGGTGGAGGTGAGTAAAAGGCCGAGAGTTGTTTGCATTCCATTTGCTTCCTAGAAAACTGTTTCAAAATGATCAAAAGTTTCGCCCCAAAGTCTGGATTCCCCCTCGTTGAAACGAAAGTAAGGAATCACTGTTTCCAAACGGGAAATCGAGATATGGCAACACTTTTGCGTTCTATAAGATCATGTTTATCTATTTGAAACTAATTTCTATAGTGGTTATTTATTCCTCGCTTGGGTGATAAGCTTCGGATTGGTTGTCATCGAAATCATCTAACGGTAGGGCCAGGAAACGTGCTGATTTTACTTAGTCAAACCATAGGAAGAAGGGTATTAGATGAGTTCAGTTCGTTGGGCATGCAAAGAGGGTGTTAGTGGCGTGCGAAGACCTGCCTGCTGAACATATAAGTATTTAAAATGTCGCGGTCACTTCTGGAGAAGTAGGAGTTTAACCTGCCAGTACCTAGAACGAAGCTACGGAAGGGTCACTATAGATTCTTATGGCAACTCGAGCTCTTCGTATACAATAGGTTGACTCATAGTAAGCGACCCACAGAGATAGAGCAGATGAAGGTGTTCATGGCTACACTGTGAATGGCGGTCAGTGCGTGTCTGAAGTTAGTTGCGTCCGAAGTCTGGTCGGAGTATTGTTCGATGATATGAAGCTGAAGCGACAGATACAGTGACAGACGAGATATACGACGACATTGACATAGTTTAGCGAATCAAGAGACAGCAGCTTCTCTGGCTAGGGTATGTTGTCCGGGTGAAAGAGAACACTCCAAATTTGGAGGTTTTCGATTCAGTATCCGCAGGTAGAAACAGGGGGGGGAAGAAGACTCCGTTGGAGAGGTGAGGCTGAGATCTGCGCTTGGTATCTCCAATTGGCGCCGCTTCTGACCCTTCTATGTTGATTGATTTGGTGTCCATTTTTCATTTATTACTTTTTAGAACTTGCTGAAGCCTAGGCTAGGTTAGACTACGTGAGACCACGAAAAATCCCATTTAGACAATTATAAAGACCGTCGCTTATATACAAAGCGCCTAGAGCCTGCCACAAATTTAATAAGGCGGCTAATATCAAGTCTAGCCAATTAGCCAGGTTCGTAGAAAATATGGCAACCCAGATAGTTCAACCTTAGTTTATCGAAAGCTGGGCAAAAGAAAGTATAGAGATTTTCCACCTCATCTTCCTCCCAACAACTTTGACAAGTTGCGTTCTTCAAAACATTCAGCCTTACCGCATGAGTGCCAATATTACAATGACCAGTTAAGACATACGTATATCATCGCGGCAACTAGAGTCTTGCTAAGGGTGGTAGTTCAGTAGACCTTTTACGTTCCACCCTTGGCTAAAGGCTTTCGCAATAACACAAGTGCTGATTATTGAGCAACGATTGAGTTCACCCGAGTCCCATAAATCAGCCGTCATAACACACGAGGATAGTGGAAGACCTGCTCGATTCCATCTTGATGGGATTTGGGTAACGTCATGCAAGCTCATCGGCTTTACAGTTTGCAGCTAGAGATTCTGCTGAGTCCAGACATCCAGACAAGT
The DNA here is from genome assembly GCF_016617805.1 of Bactrocera tryoni. Classification (NCBI taxonomy): domain Eukaryota; kingdom Metazoa; phylum Arthropoda; class Insecta; order Diptera; family Tephritidae; genus Bactrocera; species Bactrocera tryoni. The sequence goes on from NW_024396614.1 coordinate 524,425, forward strand.
CTAATATGGAAGTAGCTTGATACTACTGCTGAAGTTTAAGTTCGAAGGAAATCATTAGGTGGAGCTTATTCTCACTAAGGTCTTTACCTTAAATGCCTTCCTTCTCAATCTGCGTGTAGAACCGGGCTTAAACAGTGAATAAAGGTTCATATTCAGCGGTGCTGCTTAGTGAATTTCTGTTTCTTCTTCGTGTTCTGTTTTTTAAAGTTCTTTGAATATTCTTAGAGTGCACTGGCTTACCCGAACTGACCACCATACTCAGACGACAAAAGCAAGAGTTGTCGACGAGACTAATTTCAATATCAAATAACTTATTTTACTTCATTTTCATTGTAGGTCAAAAAAACCTGGAAGCAAATACAAGAATTGGAGAAACTCGGCAAAACACTACAGTATCGTCAGAAACTTTTCGACCTAGAAGATCTCTCATTAGAATTTCTTGAAAGTATTATAAGCGGTTTTACACCATACCGTCAATTGTGGCTAACTTGTTTGGACTTTCTGAAACTCGAAGAAGCGACCGTTGGCAATCCATTAGTCAATATTGATTTGGAAGATGTTTGGAATTCCATTCAAGATATACGAAAATCCTTAAATGAAACGTATAATATTTTCACCGAGAAGCCCGAAATACAGGATGTAGCAAAATTCTACTTGGCCAAATGTGATGATTTTGTGCCAGTCTGGCAATGCATCGATTGGTTGAAGAATGAGCATTGGCTATATATGCATTGGCAAGAGCTCTCAACACGCAGTGGCATGGAAATTAAATATTCGGCTGCCATGAATTTTTCCTACCTTGTACGTAAGGGTATAATGGAGAACTTAAGTTTGGTGCATGAGATTTCATCCAAAGCTGAGTACGAGGCAAACGAGTATAGGAGGCAGCTGGAAGAAGAGGAGCGTCGTAAAGAGCAAGAATTACAAGAGCTAATTATGCGTAAAGCTCTGCGAAAATGTCGTAGGGATATACTGTTAGATGAACCTCAAGGCGAGGTGGAAAAGAAAGAAGGAGAGAAAGCTGAGTAATTAACAGGCGTAACCCAGTACTTCAAAGAAAAATGGCTATGAGGTGATAAGAGCGTCCACTTCTATTTTGTATTTAGTTTTTAGAAAATGTTGATTTTATTTGATATCAAAAAAATACTTGTAAACGTACAATGATACGTCTTGTTTATCATTATTTCCCTATTTAACCGAGGAGGTAGCCCCGCTTTTTAATGGGTTTTAAGTACACATTTCTAAACAACTTTTGTTAAGAAATCTGGTTATATCCCCACCCACTCTAACGGTTAACAGCTACTAAAAGTAAAGAAAGGCCTAAAAGGAATCGGTGTCGAAATTTGACAATGAGCGGGGCACCGGCCAACTTAAGGCGAAATCACATATCTTCGGACCTACTCAACCAAAACTTAGTGCGTAATATCGTCCTTATATCATAGTGTGAAAATGCTCAATCGGACTTCAACCACACCTTCTTCCCATTTAATCAGCATATCGGGCTAAACTTTGTAAATACAGTTCCTTTAAGGTTTAACTTCTCACGGCTAAAAATTCTAAAAATTGGACCATAACCTTTCAAGCTACCAGGTACCGAATATGGAAACCTCAGTGTCAAAAAAGTTAACTTTTCTATAAAGTTTACCCTCAGCATTAAGGCCGAATGGAACGATTTCGCTCTCAAGCTATTGCTTAGGGATAATAGTGAAGACCCTTCAGGCCTTGCTACTCCCGACCTTCACTCAGCACCTCATCCTAGCCAGCCACCAGCATGGATTCCGAAAAGTGCACAGCACCACCACAACACTTAGCATCATAAATGCCCAGATAGTTCGTGGTCTTATCCAGAAACCACCCTGTGAGAGAACGATCCTCGTAGCGTTGGTCTTGTCAAAAGCTTTTGAAACAATCAACCACACAACGCTACTGCAGGACATTGCAAAACTACGCTTCCTACAGGAGTGAAGAGGTGGACCATGAACTACCCGAACGGTCGACAATCATCCGTACTATTTTGAGGTGAAACATCTAAACAGAGAACAATTAAACAGGCAGGTGTCCTCTCTCCGCTACTGTTTAACTTCTACATCTCGAAACTCCCACAGCCACCAGAGGGGGTTTCCATAACCTCGTATGCAGATGATTGCACGATATTGTCTTCGAGCAATGGAATCGATGGCATGTGTAAACAACTACCTCTAACCTAACACTTTTCCCCCACCAAATCCACAGCGACCATATTTACGAACTGGACGTAGAAGTATAGACTTGAGCATAATATTGCAGGCGACGGCGTCAAAATTCCGACTGTCAATAATCCTAAGATTTTAGATGTAACTTTTGATAGTCTATGCTTCTTCATTCCCCATACGACCGCGATTATCGGCAAGGTACAGAGCCGCAACAAAATCCTCAAGTCGCTAGCCGGCAGCACATGGGGAAAAGACAAAGAAGCGTTGTTGGCAACATACAAGGCAATCGGTCGGCCGGTCCTCAATTACGCCGCACCAATATGGTCGCCTGGATTCAGTGGTACGGAGATGAAGAAACTTCAGACCTGTCAGAACACTGCACTCCGGAAAACGACAGGATGCCTATTGATGTCTTCCATCGAACACCTACAAGTACATAGTGAGACGCTTATGCTCCCAGTTAAGGAACATAATGAGCTCCTCTCCAAGCAGTTCCTGCTAAAATGTTTTCGTAGAAATCACCCTTGCAGCCACCTGTTTGAAGCGGAACCGCCTCTTAGGAGCATCAAGAGGTCTTTCCTTAACTACTTAACGGACTTTGGACGCAACTAACTTCCGACAGACACTGGCCGTAATTCACAGTGGAGCTATCAACACCTTCACCGATTCCCTTCCAGTGAATAGCATTCTTGAAGTCAAATCGCCACCCATCGCAGACGAAGAGCTCGAGTTGTCGCGAGAAACGCGAGTGACCCTTGCGCAGCTTCGTTCTGTATACTGTAGCAGGTTAAACTCCTACTTATCCAGAATCGACCCCGACATATGAAATATATGACCAGCGTGCAATGAGTCCCACATGCCCAGCTAACCCCTACACTTCTCACACCCCTCTCCGACCTCTACGACCACGTCGTGGGCCTCCCGCTGCATGACGCCGACGACAACCTGTATAACCCTTACCATCCTAACGCGGATAGATATTCCGTTAAAACAACAACAACAACAGGACCACGGATAATCTCCATCACTATACTTATGGTTAGTTTTCCGAGCATATTACAAGCAGAGGTCGTAGAGATAAACCTCCAACGTAACTATCGCAATGAACGTATAGTTATTCTTAGCGACAGTTAAGCAGCACTAAAAGCGATCGAGATCAAATCGCTATTGGTGCAGGAGTGTATAGAACGGCTGCACAGTCTATCAGATCGTAACCAAGTGCACTTTATTTGGTTGCCGGGTCACAAAGGTATAGCCGGAAATAAATTGGCTGATGAGCTTGCCCGCTCCGCAGCATCCACCATGGTAGGACCCGAACCTATCATTGTGGTTGAGCCCCACACCATAAAGGAGCTGATCCGCAATGATGAAGCAGTGATTAAGAAGAAGTATTGGCAAAAACTCCTAGGCATGCGCCATGCCAGGTTTCTAATGGGTGGTTACTACCTTGGAAGGTTTAAATATGTCGTCAACCTCGCAAGAGACAAACTCAGGCTACTTGTCGTCTTCTACTCTGGCCATTTTAAACTCAAGAAGCACTTATTTTACATGGGCCTAGCTTCTTGTACGAATTGCCGGTTCTGCGACTTGGAGTCTGAAACACCGGACCCTGCTAATCGACTGCACAACAGTCTGTAGTCGCAGGATAAAGCCCCATGGATTCATGATTCCAAATAGGGATCACATTGCCTCAATAGCACCTAGCAAGTTGAGTGCCAAAAATATATATTGGCGTACGAATTATTCCAACTTCCATAAAATAACAACGAAGTGAAATTGCAAAAAGCAAGAATATAAAACCTTAGACCTTCCCTATTTGTTTTTAAATTAAATTTTACAATATTTATGTAAACACATATGTATTACTAATTGAATTAGAATCTAAAATATTCATGTACACCTTACATTAATTAATAATACATAGTCCAAAACAACTTAAAACTAATTACATATACAGAATATTATATTAATTAAAACTTTAATATATATGTATAACGCAACCTCTGTATATATGTATGTACCTTACTTAAAGAGACTTCTTCTTTAATTTATGTTTTTGTTGCTTATTTCTATTGTGACTTGATGCTACAGATTGTCTTATTGCTAAAAATAATTGTTCCTTTGGGTATTCTGGAAAAAGATCTGTAAAAAAAAAATATTTGTGTTGCTATAATAAATTTAGTATATTGTTAAAGCTCACCAAAAATGACATCAATGCACTTTAGTTTTAAAAGCGCCAATTTCCCCTTTCGTCCCTCTAAATTGTAGTGCACCATCAAACGATCTGAAAACAACGAACGAAGGACACCGTCCACACTTCCTTTAAAAGACTTTGTCTTGAACAGTAGTCGCCTCTATGAAAATAAATAAATATTAATTACAAAAAGAAACTATACACTTTTGAAAAAAAAAATTACCATGGCATCAAAACCGGCCTTCTCTTGTAACTGTGTTTCTACGATCAACAGTTCCTCTGCCGATGTTAGGGGAATTATGGATGAAAAGTCCAAATACTCTTCATCCTCAGCGTACTGGGTTTTGGCTTTATCTACTTTTCTGTCTAAAGTAACCTTCTCTTTTACAGGGCTTAAACATTTCGGTGAACAAGATATGTCACTTATTTCTTCGGTATCTCTACTTGTGCATAGAAGCGTTCCCGCTGATGAGGCTATACCTTTTACACCTATTTTGTGTAAAGTCTCCAATAAGTCCGTCAAAGTATTAAGGGGTACATTGTTTCTAATTGCCCACTCTTTAAGCTCTAAGTTTTTATTTTGTTTATTTTGTTTATTTTGTGATATTTCCGTATTACTATCTTCCATTACATAGTCTGCGCATTCGATGTGATAATGAACTCCTGAATCACTGTCATTTTGGAGTTCCTCATACTTTATACGGATTTCATCCAATACACTGAAATCTACGTGATCGGTACTATCTGACAGATATTCATCAGAAGAATCGTTGAGTTTCCGAAGTTTTTCTTCCGTTTTCTTCTTATTCAAACGAATGGAGGATGACTTTTTACTCATGTTTAAAATTTATGCATACAATGACAATTATTAATAGATTATGATTAGTTTAATAATAGGACTCTAAGCTCGAATGTAAATATTTTTCTGGTATTCCAAGTTGTAAGCTAAAAAACAATAAAAAAATAAATATTAGTTGTTGTGAAAAATATATGAATATGAATGCAATTAAAAAGCATAATTTAATTGTGTTTGCAATGCAAATAAGCTTATGTTCAGTATACAAATATATATATGTATATACATATGTATGTATATATACAAATATATATGTATATATGTTCAGTAACATTCCAAAATGGTAAATTCATTAATTTCTCTTTTTTTTTGTATCAAAAATTTTCAAAATTAAAGCTTAATTCAGTTTCAATTATATAAGGTCATAGCTCAAAAGCACAATTCGTCAAAAGTAATTGGATCCATAAGATCAGAATCAGACGTTTTCTTTTGTATTTATGATTCAAAAATAACTTTTTCAAAGATTTCAACCAACGAAAATGCTTTATGGATAATAGCTGAATACGAGTACATTGTAAATAACGCAAAATCATCAAAATATAAACAGAAAATTCATGCGACAAACAAACAACAAATGATTTTAACATTATGGATGCAAACACTTTTTTCTTTCACTGCATTCACATATATGTATGTATATTTGCAAACTTAGTTATTGAATTATTTATCAAACATATTTTATATATTAGAATATACTGCCAAACGAAGTATCTGATTTGGGCCAGACTGCCTCAGAAGAATCAATTACTTTTAATTTGTCAACAATCGAAACCTCTATGAACATACATGGACTATTCACTATCCTATCAACGCAGCGCAAATACACTAATTATATAGCGGAAACATTTACATTTATTTTTTATCCACAGCTGCTGCAAGATTTAAAACATAATTTATAATGTATTAGCATGTAATACTAACTGTTTAACATACTTCTCCAGTACTTGTTCGTCTGTTTGAAATTTTGATATATTTATTTATGTGTATATATTATAGTACGTTTATACTAATTTTTGTCACCGTTTGATTTTTTGCTGCTTGAAAAGAGTTTAATTTAAGTAAAATGAATATAAATTAATAAATAAAAACACTATTTACCAAACGCTTGACAAATATCTCTTCAAATGTCAAGCTCGATGACAGCAAGCAACAGAAGCTTCAAAGCATGTTTTCTTACGGGCAATTCACATACTTCACTTTTGCTTCGCTTTGAGTAACGCTCTGAACACATAGAGCGCGATAGACTGCAAGCGACATGTGTCAAATATTAGACTACACACGTCCTTAAGAACACAGTTATGTTGTTGTGCAGCTGTCTCAATAAATGTGTTCATAAGAACGTGCGTAAAACATGTGTTTTAACAGCAAATTTTGTATGACTACCTTTAAATAAAAAGTTTTCCACGGGGAAACAAGCGAAACGTTTACCAACTCACATCTTTTTACGCTTTGCAAAGCAACAGTCGTCATTTTTTATTAGAAAGAAACACTGAAAGTAAAATGTTTATTCGGGCATACATTTACTTTCTGCGGTTCATTCACTCAGTATATACTGTCAGGCAAAGCGAGATATGTGAATAAGCCTATATACCTCCAACAATCAAAGAAACTTGAACTTGCTCCACTAGCAATATAATTTATTTTTTAAAAACAAAAATGTATATGTATTAGTAGGAATGACGCAAATTTACTTGGGAATGGGTTGCCTCTGTCTTTAAGGGTATAATTATAAATTATCTGTGTTATCCTATTTTAAATATTTTGTCCCTTCGAAATTTTATTTAGTTGGCAACGCGCAAATGAAATAATTTTTCAAATACAACTCTACCAACCATAACAATTCGTCAGCTGTTTCTAATTCGTGCTAAAATAAGTAAATTTGCCGGTATATTTGTATTCATATAATTTCTACACTTTATTTTATAAAATAAAACTCATTGATTTTCCTGCCAAGTATTTGAATAAATTCTGAAATGGAAGTTAGAGCTATAAAAAAAGCAGATAAAAGTAAGTGCAATACAATATCATACATCGAAATATAAAAGGCTTGGCGCAAAATCTAATATGCACATTATTAACCAACAGTGATAATTGATAACACAGCTTCTTTTAGCATGAATGAGAACATAAGCTGCAGCGATATAGACATGTCAGCAGAGGAGGTGTCGCCGGTAGTTAAAAACACAATAATTTTTAAAGAAAATACACACGACTTATCGGCCAAGTTCACCGATATATCATTAGATGAAAGTTGCATTGATACCGTTGTAATCGAAGAGAATATAATTGAAAGTGATACATTAAATAATACAGCACAAAATAACGAGTCAGAATTGACTGAAAATAAAAATGCGCCTGAGGTTAATGAACTGTTTCAGACCGCATTGTTGGAATTAGGCCGGCGTTTATGGAGTTCTTCACCAGAAAAACAACACTACACTAAAGGTTGTCTGTGGTCGCCAGATGGTACATGTATACTAACACCGGTGCATTTAGATGGTATGCAAGTAAAATTGTATTAATATAAAAAAATGTTTAAAAATTATTATTTATTTTATTAGGCATGCATGTTATTGAACTGCCAAGGGATCTTTATACCGCCTTTTCCACTAAAACCGTGTCAGCGAACCGTGAGTTAAGTAAACTAGAAACTGCCGTGCATGTAAAAGAAGGTGGTACGGTTTACGATTATGCGTGGTATCCGTTCATGAATAGTAACGCACCGGAAACTTGCTGGTAAATTTTCAGTAATTTAATTTGATTGCAATTAATTTTATTAAATGCACGCTTTCTGTTAGTTGGTTGGCGTCAAGACAACATGAGCCTATACATATGTGGGATGCATTTAACGCTGAGCTACGTTGTACTTATCGCGGTTACGATAATGTAGATGAAGTGGAATCGGCAATTGCTGTAACATTTTCTAACGATGGCGAGAAAGTATATGGCGGCTATAAGAAATCCATAAAAATATTTGATACAAATGTGTAAGTGAAAGACTGTTTATGGTTATGATTTTATAGTTTGTTAAAAAATGTAATTGTTTTCTAGACCGGGTCGTGATTCGAGCTCGATTTCAGTAAAACAAGCCATTTCGTGTTTTGCGCTCACCAGAGATAACGATAGGACAGTGACGACTGGCTCTTGGAATGGATATATAAATCACTTTGACTTGCGTGCACCCAAATTGGGTCCACTATTTACGCTTGGCGGACATACTGGTGGCATAACATGGTTACGTTATGCGGTATTAGCAAACAGTGATAATTGGTCACTATTCAGTGGCGCACGTAAGGATAATAAAATCTTAGAATGGGATATGCGCAACTATTCCAGTCCAGTAAGAGAGTTTACACGAAATGTTGCAACAAATCAACGCATCTATTTCGACGTGTGTCCATACGATGAGCGTTGGCTAGTGAGCGGCGACACATCTGGATTTTTATGTATTTGGGATTTGGAGAACAATGTGGAGGAAAAAGTAAGATTTTATGTTTATTGTTATAATTTCATATTTCATAATCACTTATGCAATTATAGCTACCGTTACATGGAGATTGTTGTAATGGTGCTAATTTTCATCCATCCTTACCCATATTGGCGACTACTTCAGGGCAGCATCACTTTGTGGATATGACAGAAGATGAAATTGCAACAAAATGTATAAATACAGATTTAAATGAAGAAGATATAACTATAGATTATGAAAATGCGCTGATGCTGTGGTGGATTGGTAAGAATAATGAAGGTGATAATGCTTCTGATTTAGCATAATTTAATTATTATCTATATAGAGATGCATGAATTCAAATTGTTTTTTAATAATGCATCCAGTTCTATTTTATAAACATTTTGATAGAAAGATTGTATAGATATAATTTTGTTACAGCGCATAGTTTTAAGTATATAATTTATAATACTTATAATTAATACAATGAAAATGCATCAGAATGTAAATACATAGTGGAAACCCGATTACTTGTATTGTAAACAAATGCAATTTTGGTAATAAAAATGCTGAATACTTTATTTGCTGGCCTGCTTAGCGTGCACCTCGTTTGTCTCCATACAATACATACTGTTTATTGGAATACAAAGTGATTTTCTATTATTTTTCTTAATTTAAACAAAAGCAAAAACGTCTCACATTTATCTTATATACTTAGAAACGCTTTAGAAACTCCTCTGCACAGGTACGTGCACGCGCGTTTACAGCTAATTTCATCTCGCTGATTTCCTTATCAATTTCCTCCATAAAGCTGATAACGAAATCCACCAATTTGTGCTTATACATTTGCTCAGTGTGAAAATTGGTGATGAGAAAACTAATGTCGTAGCCATCAATTGGTTTGCGGCGCAAAATTATAAACGACTCTGCACGACGCATCATAAAGCGTGTAAATTTATGGCACAGGATTTTCTCGATTTCATCTGCTTGTTTTACGGCAATGCTAACACGCACCGAATTGATAGAGGGCTCAATTAGCACCCGCTCACGTTCGTTCCGTGAAATCACAACTGGTGTTAATACTAATTCCTTGCTGGAGCAAACTTCAACTTCGGGCTTATTGTGGCGCTCCACGACTTGCGAAGGGAAATCTTGTAAACACATAGCTGCGGTCAGCGAATGACGCACAGCGGTTAAATAAGGCTTTAATGTGGCGGCCATTATATTTATTTTTGTTTTCTATATTACGGTTGTAATAAATTGTTTTAAATTGACTTTATTTAGTTATATTTTTAATAATGCCGACGCTGATTCACTTTTTTTATCAAAAATATGTGTCGGAAACAACAATGCATGAAAAACAACACCCACATTAGAAACGTCAAACTTGACTTCTGAATAGCTTCCACAAATCACATTGAAATACGTTTTCATTTTAACGCTATGTTTCATAAGTAGTAATTTAAATCTTAATTTAGTATATTTATTTCAAAACATTGCTTAACAGTATTTAATTTAAATTCGTTTCAAATCTTTAATTTATTTAAAAAAAAATTATTACCCTATTCATTTTTTAACTTAATAAAAAAATTTTGTGTTAAGAAAATAGTAAATGCGCGCAAAATCAGAAGCCTTGTTGAACATTACTTGGACTCCATTGCAAATAATTTGGACGAGTTGCTGCTTCATACTCCTGTGATAGACAATCTAATACTAGTTTCGAATGATCCAATTCTGATAGATCATCTTTAAACATGTCCTCTCGCCGAAACTGATCTAAGAATGCTCCACGTTTACGCAATTTATCATATTGCGCTAAAGCGCGGTTAAATAGCGATGTGATGCCCGTATGATTAGCCATCATAAGACCAGAAACTTTGTGATTGCTCTGCACATATGGTGAGCTACGGGATAAGGCAACCTGTATACTAGCTGGACCCCATGGTATGAATTGCGCCAGTTTTCGTTCGCGAATACGCTGCAGCGATTTGTGTACTTGTGTTGGGTCAACTTCGCCCTGGTAAGAATAAGGATAGGTGGAACTTATAATGAAACACACTAATCTAAGATATAAAAGAAATATCAATACCTGTATAATATTCAATATAGAGATGTAGCAATGATGATTTGTCTTGTCAGGTCCAGAAGAGACCATCATATTTTTAGGCTGTAACAGACGGCGCATTACATCCAACACCGTCGTTTTACGTACACTCAAATTTGGCTGAAATATAGTTTCGAGAACCTAGCATGTAAACACGTATAATTATATAACTCTAAAACTTACATCGTTTTCAGTAGTGAGTGGTGTATAGCCAGTCATTAGAAAATGTAATTGTGGCGTAGGTATCAATGGCGCTGTCAATCCAATCAGATTATTGTTCATATAAGATGGATAACGCAAAGTAGTTGTACTGACCGACATTATGGTCGATACTAGATTATTAATTTGTGCGAATGTTGGATTTTCAATATGCAATCGATCTGCAGCAATGCGATTCAAAGCTGTGTTATCCAAAACGACCACACAATCTGCACACACAGTCAGACGTTTTAGTGTAAGCAACGAGTTATATGGTTGTACCACAACATCACTTATTTCATCTTGGTTTGGAAATACACTGTAGGTCTGTAGTAATTTTTTGGGAAAACGATCTGCCAATCGTTCCATTATATATGAACCCATACCCGAACCGGTGCCGCCGGCTATTGAATGGCAGAGTACAAAACCTTCCAGTGAATCACTACCATCAGCCTCGCGGTCAATTATATCAAAAACTTCTTCGTGTAACTTCTCACCCTGACTAAAACCCGAAGCCCAATTGTTACCTGCGCCGCCGCCATGCTTCGATAAATATATATTCTCTGGATTATATAGCTATGTATGTAAAATGTAACGAAAAATAAGAAATAGTACAAAAAAGTCGCAACTAGACCGCCCTTACCTTAGCGTGCGTTGATGTCATTATTGTATTGATAACTCGTGGCTCCAGATCGAGTAATACCGCGCGCGGTATATAATGATTATCATCAGCCTAAGGTAAGATACTAAATGATGTAAATATGTGCATATACATGTTATTTCTTTTCCACAACCCACCTGATAAAAGAAGACATCCTTGCGATCTAAGCCATCGGTGGCGTAGTCCTCCAGTACACCGTTCGGTGAAATACCGTGCTCTAGGCATAAGCGCTTCCAGAATTCAAAGCCGACTATAAATTTAATTTCATGTTAATTTGTTTGAATTCAATTCGTTTATTCGAAATTATTATTAAACCTACTTTGGTTCCCGCATTGTCCCAACTGCAATGTTATTATTTCACTTGGCATTTTGTAAAAGCGAAAAAAAGAAATTTATAGTTCTATTAAATCTTAGCTACTTTTGTAGTGGTTCAACAAGGATTGCAATTAAGATTATTTGACATTGTAAGCCGTTATTTAGTTAACACAACAAAAATGTTTGTTTTTGTATCTCTGTTATTTTATACGTGTCAAATAGTTGTACACATCTGTGACTTTGTAGAGTATTTAGTAATAATTGCTAAAATAAAAAAAAAATATTTTACAAAAAATTAAAAAAAAGTATTTCAAGTTTTCATATGTATATACACAATATACTTACATATCCAATTAAAATTTCGCGCGAATGGTGCCTTAGGGGTGGACTAACATTTGTGCAAAAATTATCCAAATTCCGAACTTTTTTATTTATTTGTACATATATTCTTTGAATTCAGGCAGAATTTTTTCTAAAATGGGTTTAACTAAATATTGTAAATTTTCGAATTGACTATATCGGCAGTTTTCTAAAAAACGGTGCATCTTTTGCCAAAAAATAAATAAATTCGAGTGAAAAGTTTCCCTACACCGCTTATAACAGTTATAAGGATTTTGAAACATCAAGTTCATCTTTTTCTGCCAATAGTACGAAATAATGCAAATAATATGTACATTTGTATATAAAATTGTGTCAATACTACGCCTATCTCCCATGGTTTTATACCGTATATTCATATTTGCCCATAAGTAAGGTATCTTAGCAAAATGAACCGAAAGAATATACTATAGTTTAATACTTAAATATGTGAAATCGGCACACGAATTAGCCAAACTCCCATGTACTAGATATGTTTTTCGTTATTGTAGCCAACTTTATGCCAGCAGTATTTCCCTGGATTTTTTCCTGTCAAGTTGCAAGAGTATCAAATGACCGGTTAAACCCAAACTTAGGCCTGTCTTACCTGTTATTTATATATTTGGTTTCAGAGACCAAATTGTTTAAGCTATTTCACTCTGAAACTTGCTGACCATTTAGTAGGCCACCAGAAAATACACGGCCGTTGGAGAGAAGTAAATTCCCTTGAATCATTTCAACCACGTACTGCTAATCGCTCAAATACAAACGCATTTCAGAATTTAGATCAAATAATGCCTTATAATATTAATTATTTTCATATATTACTTTTGTCTTCTATATTACTAAAAAGTTTAGTTTTTGAGTAAAAAAATATACTTCAGGTTCAAATTCACTATTAACTATATTAAAAATATAAGAATTTAAGATTCATTTTCAAATCTATTTGCATATACATATATAACTTAAAATAAAGCACTTTGTGTGCTTATAAGTTTTCAAAATTATTTAAATTGCTTACTTCTATTATTTATGTACGTCTATTTTAAAAGACCTGAATAAAATTTATCAATTTCACCAAACACTATGGCCGAGACTTTGGCTTCTATTTGATTAACCACTTTTGGCGGTAGACCGGCTTCTGTTATCTTCGCCGCTAAACTGGAAAAGTGAAGTGCGGTGGAGTCCTGTTTTTGTGCTTTTTCCACGAATGCCGCACAAGTGTCCGATATGCTTGTGCTAGCCAAATCCAAAAACTGTTTAAACTTGTCATTGTCCTTTTTCTGGGAATTCTGAATTGTTAATTAATTAGGAAAATTGTCAAGAGAAAACCAAAACAAAAAAAAACTAATTTATACCCATTGCCCACGTGCAGCAGAAGGTCTGCACGGAAAACTTTCGCGTGCCCTTTGCCCACGTGCATCAGAAGGTCTGCATGGAGAACTTGCGCTTGCTCTTTGCCCATGTGCATCAGAAGGTCTGCATGGAGAACTTGCCGTTTGCCCATGTGCATCAGCAGATCTTGTCGGAGAATTTTCTGGCTCCGAGAACGATGCGTTTGTTGAATCCTCATCCAATAATTGCAGCGCTTCATCTACACTTATAGGGTCCATTTCTTCACTTGAACTTCGAATTCTACTGTAAATAGCTTGTGTAATAAGTATAAGATACATATGCATAATTACTTACCGCTTGGGATCTTTAACATTTTCCAAAAAGGACATCGCTTCTAAATACCTCCATTTTTTCCTTGTACTTTCAGTACTACCGTCAGTCTTCATTCTTTTGCACCGTTTATAGGAGTCACGGAGGCTCTTCCATCTTTTTCTGCACTGCAAATCTATTAATAAATGGAACATCAGAATGTGATCTAGATAATCTTTAGTTTAGCTTACCGCTCAATTTTAATTGTACAGCAATATGCCTCCATGTATATTCTTTTTTCTTTAAACTTTTGTAATCGGGGTGTGATAGATCGTATAGAAATGGACGAAGACGCACTTCTTTAATTAACATGTCATCCAAATCCATTGTTAAAGCTGAAATATAACCATTTAATTGTTAACGAAACCTAAATTAACAAATAAACCTAAAAAAACTTACGAATTTCAAATAATTTACAGTGCAGTCCAGATATTTCAGTTTTAACAACACAGCTGTCCATTATTGATGTACACAGTTTCGTTGTTGCCACGCTAATATCTTTCACTTCAATAAAATTTAAATATTTTGTTCAAAGTGAAACATGCACTTTCTTCAAAAAATAAGTAAATTAGTAAATTTATTTGTTTTAAATTATTAATTGCTATTATAAATGAGATATATGGGCTATTTTATATGTTAGTAAAGTAGCGTTAGGCTTGTTAGAGAGTTGAATAATTTTTCCTTTCACATATTAGTGGCAACACTGCAGGCTGAAGTCGTGCTGTCGCCGAAATAACTACGCTGTGTCAACATGACTGCACGACAGTGAACTGCAAATGGCGTCGTGAAGCCTGCTAGAGGAACATTTGAAAGACGCCAGCGATATAACAATGGCCGGCACGTACACAAAACAACACAAGTGTTTCGTTGTTGCCGTACTAATTCCTTTCACTTTAATGAAATTTTAGTATTTTGCTCAAAGTGAAATTTTTTATAAAAAAAAAATAGTAAATAGATAAATTTATTAGTTTTAAAATATCAATTGTTATTACAACTGATATAACAGAACTAATTTATGCTTCTCTTTGAAAAATAACATTTTTACATTTAAATTTTACCTATTAGTGGGATCACTACTCCTCTCCATTTTAGAAATATGTTTAATTTAGCGGGAGCGCTAACTGAGAGCCTGCTGTCGTGTAGTCGTGCAGCTGTCTAAATTACTGTTCCCTTAAGAACGTGTGTATATTAAATTTTGACAGATGCTGCTTGTCGCCATCTACATAATGTAAGTATGTTTGGATGTGTTTCATGCTTTATCGTTAATACAAAAAGCAACTGCTGCTTGGCAAAGCGTAAAAAGCTGTGAGTAGCCCAAAACTTTGCTTCGCTTCGTTACGCTTCGCTTCGATGTGAACGTATCGTTATGTCGAGCTTTTCAGTTGAAGCAAATGTCAGATGCACAACGAAGTAAAAATTCGATGTGGCGTTTAAAACGTTGCTACTCGCAAGCTTGCCTCTATTGATTCTTGTTTCCGTTCCAGTTATTTTATTTGTGAAAAGTGAGTTTCATATAGTCCAAAAATATATTTTAAAATATTCATTCACAGACACTCACTCAGTTGACATTTTCTCCATTTACCTCCATAGAGTGATGTTTTAGGAGTTAAATGTCTCCACTTTTTGTAGATGAGTACATCGACTTACCTTGAGAAACCAGAGACACAACTACGAAATTGCGTTATGGATATTGTAGCAGTTTGAGAGTTAGTATGCCCTGTAAAATAATCGATTTTTTATTGTCTTAATGAGGTATTCTAAACTATAAGCCCGAGTTTCGAGCGTTTTTTGGCAATTGATAAATTCTTTCGTAATACTATGAAATGTTACACCCATACATAGGGTACCCGCTTAAAGTCGTGCCGAGCTTATGCTTAATATATGTTTCACCTCCCTTCATGCCCACTATACCACTATACCTATGCATTTAATTCCACTTTCCTTATGATTCGACCCTTTCGAAACAGCCTACCAGTCTAGCCTTCGTTGTGAACCTCTAAGATTCTTTCCAACATTAACGCATGACTCCTGAATGAGGACGAGGTCAGGCTGTTCTGACGCCATGTGATTAATTAGGGCTGGAGAAATTAACTATTGTCTTATCTGCGTCTTCTTGAGAGTTGCTAGGAAGCTCACTCTCAGTGTATAGTTGAGAGAGTCTGCACCTTCGTTTGGGAGCAACTAACTCCCTCCGTCTTTTTTACAGAAGATCCTGAATTTTTTAAATTTGTATTTTTATTGTTGATTTGTCTACGCAAGAAAGGCTATATTATTACGGAAGTAACCGTAAGAACTGTTCGAGATTAGGCTATTTAAGGACCCCATTCAGATTGATCCTCGGCACTGGTCACATGACACTTTGATCCAGCTCTTTTTGTGTACCCAACCGTAAGGAGACTCATTGTCTCCACTTTTTATAGTAATGCTGTGATATTAAGGACCAACGAACACCCAGGTAGGAAGTCCCTAGGCAGATTAAGCCTCGCCCAACACTAACCATAATAAGACTCTCTATCTGGATGCTATGCCATTGAGAAGCAACGAAAACCCAGGTATGAAGGTTTGGCTTTAGCTAAATACCTCACTACTACAACAGGGTGGAACTGTTGTCAGCTCGTCCCCGACTGCGTCATGATACTATCATCTCCGTCGAGGAGAGTTCACCGAGGAATTTCTCTGGGCTCATTCAATCTTCTCTCACTCTTGTCGAAACATGTTCGCTTCAAGGAGCAGATAATATTTATTTAGATCTCAGTTTCTAGTACAGTAGGCTCTATTTCCAGTGAAGACCCATTTTGTACCTACTCCAAAAACAAAGATATGACATTGCTCAAATCTAAAGCTCTTCGTCGATTTCAAAGCTGCTTTTGACAGCACGAAAAAGAGTTGCATTCATACCGCTATGTCTAAATTTGAGATCCCCGCAAAAGTAATACGGCTGTATGACTTTGAGCAATACCAAAAGCTCCGTCAGGATCGGAAAGACCTCTTCGAGCAGTTCGATACTAAACGAGGTTTCAGACAAAGCGATTATCTATCGTGCGACTTTTTCAATCTACTGCTGGAGAAACAAATACGATCTCCAGAGCTGAATCGAGAAGGCAAAGTCCTCTCTCGATGAACAAAGACCATATTCTATAAGTCACTCATCATCCCCGTCCTGCTATATGATGCAGAGACAAGGACGATGACAATATCTGATGAGTGGGCGTTACGAGCTTTCTACAGAAAGGTTCTGCGAAAGATTTATGGTCCTTTGCGCATTGGCAATGATGAATACGACGACATTGACATAATTCAGCGAATTAAGAGACAGCGGTTACGCTGGCTAGGTCATGTCGTTCAAATGGATGAAAACACTAAAGCGCTGAAAGTATTCGACGAAATATCCGTCGAGGAAAGCAGAGGAAGAGTGAGACCTCCACTCAGTTGGAAAGGCAAGGTGGAGAAGGACCTGGCTACACTTGGAATCTCCAATTGGCGCCAAACAGCGAAAAGGAAGAACGATTGATGCACGTTTGTAAATTCGGCTATAACCGCGTAAGCCGTGTCTACGCCAATAAAGAAGAATACGATTTTTTAATCCGGAATAACCGCCGCCAATTTCAACAACCTTAACTTACATCATTGATTTCTTTTTCAATAATTCTATTTATAATGAATACTGACTCACCCAACTAATTGGTTGTCAGACAAATTGTATGCCTTTTAATTTCAAGTTATAATTTCCTTAAATTATAAAAGATCAATGGCATCTTGCTCAGACTTATGTACGTGCCGAAACCTCACACCAAAAAAAATTAACATTAAAATTGTTGGTTGTACTTACTTACTTCCTTCTTTTGCTCGGTAACAAAGTAATCACCCTACAATTACAACAACACGTGAAGCAATCACAGCACAAACGATAGCAGATCAGCCGCATCACCGCTACGCACTTGTCTCACCAGCACAAGAACAACAGCGATGGTTTTTTTTGTTGAAGTAAAGGTGGTTGTGTGCGCATGCGCAAATGCGTAACAGACAGATTTGAATCGCAAGCGCGAAACAACGAAAAATGCCGGTTGTGGCTGAGAACGGATATTTTTAAAAGCAAAAAAAAAAACAGTATTAGATTGTATTGTTTGAGTACAAGTACAACAAAAAGTAAACCAAAGTACAACAAAAAGTATACCTAAGTACAACAAAATAAAAAAATAAATAAAATAAAAATAAAGGTAAATGAAATTGTACCGCGCGATCATAAAAAATTGCATGAGCAACACTGTGCCAATCACCTGTTCTTGTGTGTGCTTAGAATGTTGCCTTCAAGCTTATCGGTTGTTCCTCCTTTGCACTTTTGTTTGGATTTCTTCTAACTAGTGTCTTCTGATTTTTTTTTATTTTTATTTAATTCTGCAATAAATAAAAAAATTCGCAACATTATATGATTATTGACATCTTATGGTGTGACTTGGTGTCTTCTGCTGCTTCTTCTGCTTCCTCCATTTATTATTATGTGCTTGTCATTCCTTATTTTTAATTACTTAAATTTAATTACCATGCGCAATAAGCAACTAACTTGAGCTATGACAAAAAATGTTAACTTTTGTCACACGCACACAATAAAAAAAATTACTAAAAATAATTCTTACAATAAAGAATTTCTGCAAAGTTGAGACAAAGTCAGGGCTAACTAGTTCTTATTGCATAAACAATTTAAAATTAACGCGTTTTTAATGAAGAACAAAGACCACCAGACGTCTACTCAATGACAAGTGACTAACTGAGAAGTTAAAATCTGCGAGTACTGCAAGTAAAGTTACTAAGTAAGTTCAACATTTTCCAGAGTTGCACCAAAAATATCAAAGAAGGAAAGTATAAAAGCGAATATCCATGACGTTAAGGTAATGATCTGTATTTGGTGTGATCAGAAAAGTGTGCTGTATTATGAGTTTCTAAAACCTGGTATAACCAATAATGGGAAATGCCACCGATAAGAACTCTTGAAATTGAAGCGAGCCATTGCCGAAAAATGCCCAGAATTCGCTACTAAACACGAGGCAATAATTTTTGAATGCGGTTAACATTAGAATGAGGTATCAAAAATTAGCTTGATTCATTCTTGGCTACCGAGCCAGCGCAGTTCTTTTGGGTTAAAATTAACAACTTGTCACAAAGATGGGAGAATGTTAGAGCTTCCGATGGGCAATACTTTGAGACTGATATTATGCCGTGGGCCGTTGGATTGCTAGCCGAGCTATTGAAATACGGTGGCGAAGAACAGATAAGGAGCATGCATCAGCTTCATTATAGAATATGGTCGGACGAAAGCATGCCAACAATCTGCGCAAACTAACGTGCGATAAGCCTCTTCAAAATCGCATATAAGGTTTTATCGAGCGTATTGTGTGAAATGTTAAAGCCAACCGTTAACAAACTCATTGGACGATATCAGTGTGGCTTCAGGCCTGGATAATCAACAACTTACCAGATATTCACCATGCGTCAAATCTTGGGAAAGACCCGTGAAAAGAGCATCGACACATTCCCTCTCTTCGTCGATTTCAAAGCTGCTTTTGACAGCACGAAAAGAAGCTGCCTTTATGCCGCTATGTCTGAATTTGGTATCCTCGCAAAACTAATACGACTGTGTAAACTGACGTTGACCAATACCAAAAGCTCCGTGAGGGTCGGGAAGGACCTCTCCTAGCCGTTCGATACCAAACGAGGTTTCAGACAAGGCCACTCCCTAACGTGCGACTTCTTCAATCTGCTGCTGGAGGAACTAATTTGAGCGGCAGAACTTAACTATTGCTAACAGATGCTACTTTGGACTGAATAGGCAATTTAGAAGTAAAGTTTTCTTTCGACGAACAAAGACCAAATTCTACAAGTCACTCATCTTGTGACGTCTTGCTTTATGTTGCAGAGGCATGAACGATGACAACATCTGATGAGTGGACGTTACGAGTTTTCTAGAGAAATGTACTGCGGAAGATTTATGGTCCTTTGCGCATTGGCAACGGTGGATATCGCATTCGATGGAACGATGAGCTGTATGAGTTATACGACAACATTGACATAGTTCAGAGAATTAAGAGACAACGGCTACGGTGGCTAGGTCATGTCATTCGAGTGGATGAAAACAATCTAGCTCTGAGAGTACGCGACGCAGAACCCGCCGGGAGAAGTAGAGGGAGACCTCCACTTCGTTAAAAAGACCAAGTTGAGAAGAACTTGGCTACACTTGAAATCTTCAATTGGCGCCAAACAAAAAAACAAAGAAGAACGACTGGCGCGCTGCTGTAAACTCGGCTATAACCGCGTAAGCGGTGTGCCAATAAAGAAGAAGAACTATGAAATTGTACAGATCAGATCAATAATGCATGTAGCACCTATACAAACTGAACGATCGGATATCTTCAAGAAATTTGGCATGGATTATTCTCCAAGCAGCAGTAAGTGATCAGGGTGACGAGTAGAGTTGAAATCCGGATGTCTGTCTGTCCGTCCGTCCGTCGAGTGCAAGCTGTAACTTGAGTAAAAATTGAGATATCATGATGAAACTTAGTACACGTATTTCTTGGCTCCATGAGAAGGTTAAGTTCGAAGATGGACAAAATCGGCCCACTGCCACGTCCACAAAATGGCGAAAACCGAAAACCTATAAAGTGTCATAACTAAGCCATAAATAAAGATATTAAAGTGAAATTTGGGACAAAGAATCGCATTAGGGAGGGGCATATTTGGACGTATTTTTTTTTGGAAAATCGGCGTGGCCCCGCCCCCTACTAAGTTTTTTGTACATATCTCGAAAGCTACTAAGCTACTACATAATAACTATGTCAACCAAACTCTATAGAGTCGTTTCCTTCAGGCATTTCCATATACAGTTCAAAAATGGAAGAAATCGGATAATAACCACGCCCACCTCCCATACAAAGGTTATGTTGAAAATCACTAAAAGTGCGTTAACCGACTAATGAAAAACGTCAGAAACACCAAATTTTACGGAAGAAATGGCAGAAGAAAGCTGCACCCAGGCTTTTTTGAAAAATTGAAAATGAGTGTGGCGCCGCCCACTTATGGACCAAAAACCACATCTCAGGAACTACTCAACCGATTTCAATGAAATTCGGTACATAATATTTTCTTAACACCCTGATGTCATGTACGAAATATGGGTGAAATTGGTTCACAACCACGCCTTCTTCCAATATAACGCTATTTTGAATTCCATCTGATGCCTTCTCTGTATAATACGAGTATATACATTAGGAACCAATGATGATAGCGGAATAAAACTTTACACAAATGCGGTATTTGAAAAATATGTAAATGACGGATAATGAAATCTCGATTATCACTTTATCATGCGAGAGTATAAAATGTTCGGTGACACCCGAACTTAGCCCTTCCTTACTTGTTTCAAAATAAATTTTTGCGAACACACTTGCCCTCAAAAGTCTAATACTAAATTGGGCTTTTTTGTAAAGCATAATTTCTATCATTAGTTACTTCAAAAGTATATAATTATTTGATATGTAATATGATAATGGTACTATAAAGCTCTCATAGCCCTGTTACCGATACACGTACAGACAAATGTTGTAGATATACATACTATACTTGATAAACTTTTACTTTAAATTTTTGTTATTTTTTTTTTACTTTATTTTTATTTTTTCAGAACACACCAACTCCGTCGCCGTAATAAATGTTCTTTGGCAAAAGCGTGAAGGTCATCAGCATTTTGACTTCACCAGATAACACCAACCACAAACAGCAGTATTACCAACGTTGTTATTGTTGCAATCACTGCTGACTCCATGTAGTTATTCACATGGATGTATGTACATATGTACTTATGTCTTCAGATGGCGTAATTTGATATTGTTATTATATAAGAAGCTATTAAGCAGCAACAAAAACAAAAAAAAAATAAGAACAAAATAATAGGAGGAAAACCGAAGAGCAGAAAAAGCAAGCATCGAAAAGTACACAGGTAAAGCACCTTAGCAAACAAGCACAGCACATCTGAAGCAATGACAACAACAAGTGAAGGAACAAGCAGCATGACAGCGGCGTCTCAGCGCTAGCTGCTGATTGTAGGTACGTACTAGCTGCCAAATATGTACATAAAAAGGCAGACATTAGCATTAGACATATGCGAAACTCCTGTTTGGCATTAGCGCTCGTGTTGATTCACTGATTCGCCACAAGATGCTTTGCGGTTCCACTCGGTAGTTGACTTATTAGAACACCACTAAGCTGCGCTCACTTTTTACATACATATACAGCTACATATGTATACATAGAAAAGCTTCATTTGTCGCTGTCCACCCGCTGTTCTATCTCTTCATCGGCCTAGTCCATTCACAGCTGGCTTATCTGCAGGCGTGTGTTGGTGATTATTTGGTCGCTCGGCCGTGTCGCGTTACGTTGCCTGCGTCGGTAATTATGCCACACATGTTCGTACATATGACGGTGCGTCCGTTTGGGGACTGAGTGTCACCAATTTGGTTTCATTAGGTATTAAATGACGGGGTGTGACAATTGTTGAAATGCTCGAAATGAACTCAATTAAAGTATTAAAGTTCCGTAATGTGTTGACAATGTTCTACTTTTTTTCCGCCAAAGTTATTTTAAAGGTGGCGATAGCGAAAAGTGCTAGAATTAGTGCTGATAGATGGCATTAATATTTAATTTAGCAGAAAAAATTTATTTTATTATTATTTTTTTCATATCATGCTGGCATGACGTAATTTTCTAAATAAATAAGAATGTTAGGAATGTGATCGAAAAATCATTAGTTATCACAAAAACAAGGATAAGTACCGTTTTCACCATGTGCCCCCTTTTGTTTCACTACAGTTTGGGGGTATGGGGCCGGGGGATCAAACTAATTTTGCGAGTTAGTTCACACCTGGGGCTTTCAGGAAAGCCCTCAACCTCCCCTCTATCCCCACCAGGGGCTTGGCGATAAGGTTCACAAAAAAATGTTCCAATTTGAGAAAAAATACATTTTTTTTTCTAACCTTCAAAACGCTCTAGGGGCTAAAAGTATTTGACCTAGGTGGGTCAAATAAATTGCACCGGTTAGGTAATTTTAAGAGCTTTCAGAAAATGTATGATTCGCCCCTAAGGCCCCACCGGGGGCGTGGCAATAAGCGAAAAAGAGGTTGCGAGAATATTGGTAAATTTATATGTACTTTTGGCGGCCATTTGCACAAAAACGGGAATCAAATAATAACGGTAACTATGTGATTCATGTAACTGCGGATGTGTACGTTACATACATATATAAATCACTGATAAGAATTGAACAGGTGAGTAGTTATCACAAAAACAAGGATAAGTACCGTTTTCACCATGTGCCCCCCTTTTGTTTCACTACAATTGGGGGGGTATGGGGCCGGGGGGGATCAAACTAATTTTGCGAGTTAGTTCACACCTGGGGCTTTCAGGAAAGCCCTCAACCTCCCCTCTATCCCCACCAGGGGCTTGGCGATAAGGTTCACAAAAAAATGTTCCAATTTGAGAAAAAATACATTTTTTTTTCTAACCTTCAAAACGCTCTAGGGGCTAAAGTATTTGACCTAGGTGGGTCAAATAAATTGCACCGGTTAGGTAATTTTAAGAGCTTTCAGAAAATGTATGATTCGCCCCTAAGGCCCCACCGGGGGCGTGGCAATAAGCGAAAAAGAGGTTGCGAGAATATTGGTAAATTTATATGTACTTTTGGCGGCCATTTGCACAAAAACGGGAATCAAATAATAACGGTAACTATGTGATTCATGTAACTGCGGATGTGTACGTTACATACATATATAAATCACTGATAAGAATTGAACAGGTGAGTAGTTATCACAAAAACAAGGATAAGTACCGTTTTCACCATGTGCCCCCCTTTTGTTTCACTACAGTTTGGGGATATGGGGCCGGGGGATCAAACTAATTTTGCGAGTTAGTTCACACCTGGGGCTTTCAGGAAAGCCCTCAACCTCCCCTCTATCCCCACCAGGGGCTTGGCGATAAGGTTCACAAAAAAATGTTCCAATTTGAGAAAAATTACATTTTTTTTCTAACCTTCAAAACGCTCTAGGGGCTAAAGTATTTGACCTAGGTGGGTCAAATAAATTGCACCGGTTAGGTAATTTTAAGAGCTTTCGAAAATGTATGATTCGCCCTAAGGCCCCACCGGGGCGTGGCAATAAGCGAAAAAGAGGTTGCGAGAATATTGGTAAATTTATATGTACTTTTGGCGGCCATTTGCACAAAAACGGGAATCAAATAATAACGGTAACTATGTGATTCATGTAACTGCGGATGTGTACGTTACATACATATATAAATCACTGATAAGAATTGAACAGGTGAGTAGTTATCACAAAAACAAGGATAAGTACCGTTTTCACCATGTGCCCCCTTTTGTTTCACTACAGTTTGGGGGTATGGGGCCGGGGGATCAAACTAATTTTGCGAGTTAGTTCACACCTGGGGCTTTCAGGAAAGCCCTCAACCTCCCTCTATCCCCACCAGGGGCTTGGCGATAAGGTTCACAAAAAAATGTTCCAATTTGAGAAAAATTACATTTTTTTCTAACCTTCAAAACGCTCTAGGGGCTAAAGTATTTGACCTAGGTGGGTCAAATAAATTGCACCGGTTAGGTAATTTTAAGAGCTTTCAGAAAATGTATGATTCGCCCTAAGGCCCCACCGGGGCGTGGCAATAAGCGAAAAAGAGGTTGCGAGAATATTGGTAAATTTATATGTACTTTTGGCGGCCATTTGCACAAAAACGGGAATCAAATAATAACGGTAACTATGTGATTCATGTAACTGCAGATTGTACGTTACATACATATATAAATCACTGATAAGAATTGAACAGGTGAGTAGTTATCACAAAAACAAGGATAAGTACCGTTTTCACCATGTGCCCCCCTTTTGTTTCACTACAATTGGGGGGGTATGGGGCCGGGGGGGATCAAACTAATTTTGCGAGTTAGTTCACACCTGGGGCTTTCAGGAAAGCCCTCAACCTCCCCTCTATCCCCACCAGGGGCTTGGCGATAAGGTTCACAAAAAAATGTTCCAATTTGAGAAAAATTACATTTTTTTTTCTAACCTTCAAAACGCTCTAGGGGCTAAAGTATTTGACCTAGGTGGGTCAAATAAATTGCACCGGTTAGGTAATTTTAAGAGCTTTCAGAAAATGTATGATTCGCCCCTAAGGCCCCACCGGGGGCGTGGCAATAAGCAAAAAAGAGGTTGCGAGAATATTGGTAAATTTATATGTACTTTTGGCGGCCATTTGCACAAAAACGGGAATCAAATAATAACGGTAACTATGTGATTCATGTAACTGCAGATGTGTACGTTACATACATATATAAATCACTGATAAGAATTGAACAGGTGAGTAGTTATCACAAAAACAAGGATAAGTACCGTTTTCACCATGTGCCCCCCTTTTGTTTCACTACAATTGGGGGGGTATGGGGCCGGGGGGGATCAAAGTAATTTTGCGAGTTAGTTCACACCTGGGGCTTTCAGGAAAGCCCTCAACCTCCCCTCTATCCCCACCAGGGGCTTGGCGATAAGGTTCACAAAAAAATGTTCCAATTTGAGAAAAATTACATTTTTTTTTCTAACCTTCAAAACGCTCTAGGGGCTAAAGTATTTGACCTAGGTGGGTCAAATAAATTGCACCGGTTAGGTAATTTTAAGAGCTTTCAGAAAATGTATGATTCGCCCCTAAGGCCCCACCGGGGGCGTGGCAATAAGCAAAAAAGAGGTTGCGAGAATATTGGTAAATTTATATGTACTTTTGGCGGCCATTTGCACAAAAACGGGAATCAAATAATAACGGTAACTATGTGATTCATGTAACTGCAGATGTGTACGTTACATACATATATAAATCACTGATAAGAATTGAACAGGTGAGTAGTTATCACAAAAACAAGGATAAGTACCGTTTTCACCATGTGCCCCCTTTTGTTTCACTACAGTTTGGGGGTATGGGGCCGGGGATCAAACTAATTTTGCGAGTTAGTTCACACCTGGGGCTTTCAGGAAAGCCCTCAACCTCCCCTCTATCCCCACCAGGGGCTTGGCGATAAGGTTCACAAAAAAATGTTCCAATTTGAGAAAAATTACATTTTTTTTCTAACCTTCAAAACGCTCTAGGGGCTAAAGTATTTGACCTAGGTGGGTCAAATAAATTGCACCGGTTAGGTAATTTTAAGAGCTTTCAGAAAATGTATGATTCGCCCCTAAGGCCCACCGGGGCGTGGCAATAAGCGAAAAAGAGGTTGCGAGAATATTGGTAAATTTATATGTACTTTTGGCGGCCATTTGCACAAAAACGGGAATCAAATAATAACGGTAACTATGTGATTCATGTAACTGCAGATGTGTACGTTACATACATATATAAATCACTGATAAGAATTGAACAGGTGAGTAGTTATCACAAAAACAAGGATAAGTACCGTTTTCACCATGTGCCCCCTTTTGTTTCACTACAGTTTGGGGGTATGGGGCCGGGGGATCAAACTAATTTTGCGAGTTAGTTCACACCTGGGGCTTTCAGGAAAGCCCTCAACCTCCCTCTATCCCCACCAGGGGCTTGGCGATAAGGTTCACAAAAAAATGTTCCAATTTGAGAAAAATTACATTTTTTTCTAACCTTCAAAACGCTCTAGGGGCTAAAGTATTTGACCTAGGTGGGTCAAATAAATTGCACCGGTTAGGTAATTTTAAGAGCTTTCAGAAAATGTATGATTCGCCCCTAAGGCCCCACCGGGGGCGTGGCAATAAGCGAAAAAGAGGTTGCGAGAATATTGGTAAATTTATATGTACTTTTGGCGGCCATTTGCACAAAAACGGGAATCAAATAATAACGGTAACTATGTGATTCATGTAACTGCAGATGTGTACGTTACATACATATATAAATCACTGATAAGAATTGCACAGGTGAGTAGTTATCACAAAAACAAGGATAAGTACCGTTTTCACCATGTGCCCCCCTTTTGTTTCACTACAGTTTGGGGGGTATGGGGCCGGGGGGGATCAAACTAATTTTGCGAGTTAGTTCACACCTGGGGCTTTCAGGAAAGCCCTCAACCTCCCCTCTATCCCCACCAGGGGCTTGGCGATAAGGTTCACAAAAAATGTTCCAATTTGAGAAAAATTACATTTTTTTTCTAACCTTCAAAACGCTCTAGGGGCTAAAGTATTTGACCTAGGTGGGTCAAATAAATTGCACCGGTTAGGTAATTTTAAAGCTTTCAGAAAATGTATGATTCGCCCCTAAGGCCCCACCGGGGGCGTGGCAATAAGCGAAAAAGAGGTTGCGAGAATATTGGTAAATTTATATGTACTTTTGGCGGCCATTTGCACAAAAACGGGAATCAAATAATAACGGTAACTATGTGATTCATGTAACTGCAGATGTGTACGTTACATACATATATAAATCACTGATAAGAATTGCACAGGTGAGTAGTTATCACAAAAACAAGGATAAGTACCGTTTTCACCATGTGCCCCCCTTTTGTTTCACTACAGTTTGGGGGGTATGGGGCCGGGGGGGATCAAACTAATTTTGCGAGTTAGTTCACACCTGGGGCTTTCAGGAAAGCCCTCAACCTCCCCTCTATCCCCACCAGGGGCTTGGCGATAAGGTTCACAAAAAAATGTTCCAATTTGAGAAAAATTACATTTTTTTTTCTAACCTTCAAAACGCTCTAGGGGCTAAAGTATTTGACCTAGGTGGGTCAAATAAATTGCAACCGGTTAGGTAATTTTAAGAGCTTTCAGAAAATGTATGATTCGCCCCTAAGGCCCCACCGGGGGCGTGGCGCATTTTAATCACGTGTCAAACACTTCTTGATAGTAAATATTAATTTATTCATCATAATAATTATACTTTTTTCAAGATACAATAATATTAGTATAAATATGATGAATTAAATGTCAATCAGCTTCACATATGCTGGTTTGTAGGCGCAGCTGTACAGCGGCAAGGGAAGCGGTGACAATTGACGGCCATTCGTTTATTTTTTTCGGCACAGCTTGGATTTTCTATCATCACAGAAGTGCTGAACACAATGAGCGCGACAGACTGCAAGCGACATTTGTCAAATATTAGAATACACACGTTCTTAGGGACACATTTATTGAGGCAGCTTCACAACTATATAACTGTGTCCATAAGAACTAGTGTATTCGCGCTCAATGTGTTTAGCACTTGACTCTTTGACAAAATGCAAGTTTCGGCCATTGGTTGACCGTGACAACGGAGATGCGAAAGAAGCGTGCGACACTTGTTATTATGAATGTATGTACATATGTATGTGGCTCGCATTTGCTTTCGTAAACATACAGACAAATGTGCCAAAGAAATAATATACATATGTATGTATACACGCATGTGACAATATAAGTAAGCATGCATATGTCACTCAGAGAATGCTTTCTTACATTCTCTTTGTGACTTTATATATTTTGTATATTTTTCTACAAAGCAATTCTCTTTATTTATTCTCAGCCATTTTACATATATTTCTGCCACTGAAAGTGCTCAATTCTGCTAAATAGCCAGAGCACGGCGAATTCCTTAGATTTCGATTTGCACCGTCTCTATACTTTTAAGTTCTCTGCCTGAACGCAGAGAATGACATGAAAGACAGAAAGTCTTCCGTCTCATTCTCGCACGATACACGAAGGCCTCTCACTCTTACTTACTACGTTAGAGCGAGCGTCACCAAAAAGGTTGCCGATCGAGATTTCAAAACCCTCCCATAAGAAGGTTTCACTTCAAAAGATTGATATCTTATTGGGTGCAGAAACCTGTTTCGATCTGTTGGCGGTTGGCCAAATTAAAAGTGGCCCTAATCAACTAACGCTACAGAAAACCCTTTTAGGGTGGGTTGTGTCTGGCAAATATGCCAGCAATCTTAATCCTCCTCCTACTACAACTAGCACATTATGCCAATCTGAAGATGACTTAACGTCAATTAATTCGGTGGTCCAAAAGTTTTGGGCTTTAGAAGAATTATCTTCAGAAACTGGCATCAAATTCACACAAGAGCAAAAAGAGTGTGCAAATTTTTTCGTGAAAACAACTCAAGTATTGTCTTCAGGACGGCTTCAGGTCAGAATGCCATTTATAGCTGACCGTAAGTTACTCGGTCACTCTTATGAAACCGCAGTTCGGCGGTTTCAGGCCCTGGAGAGAAGAACGTTGAAAGATCCAGAACTTCGTAAAATGTATCTTGACTTTATGAATGAAAACAGAGCGCTGGGTCACATGAGCCCAACAAACAATAAGATCCCGAGTGAGCCACACTATTTCGTTCCGCATCAATGCGTTTTAAGACCCGAAAGCACAACAACCAGATTACGTGTTGTTTTTGACGCTTCGAGTCGTACTTCATCTCATATTTCATTGAATGCACTTTTGATGGCCCAACCATCTAAGAAGAACTGTACTCAACTCTTATTCGTTTTCGTTTACACAAGTACGCTTTAACGGCAGACATTACTAAAATGTACCGCCAAATAATGCTGAACGAAGAAGACAGAAATTGTCAGCTACCTACATGACGGGCCTTCAGGAACGCAACAAGTGGCTGCACCCCACACGCAGTCTGCAGCTCAACGACCTCGTCCACGAGGACAACATGCCGCCAAAGCAGTGGGTACTCGGACGCGTCGTCGCAATCGTCGAAGGCCAAGACGGCAAGGTACGAGTGGCAGACGTGGCAACAAAGGCGGGCACCATTAAGCGCCCAATTCACAAACTCGCATTACTGCCAATGGAAGTTGAAGGATCCTGATCCTGTCAAGGCGGCCGGTGTTGCGTCAAGTGACTTATGTCCACAGCTAAAACGAAAGACATTTTAATTAAGTTAAATTTAAATATATTTTTGAAATATTATATTTGAATTAAAAAGTTTTCTTTTCATTTACTTACTCTAATAATATAAAACATACTTACCTTAATCTATTACTATAAAAAATGAATTACTCACCTCTTTTTGTACATACCTGTATACTTCCATTCCAACTGTTTTGTTCCGTTAATTTTAAGATTTAGGCTAAGCAACTAGATGAACTAGAATAAAGATTGAATTGTTATTTTACCACCATCGAGATCGCACGCGTCTAACTTAGTTTGTAATTCTGGACTATCTGAAGTGCGCATACTCAGACCTGTAAGTATTTTGAATGGTGATATCCCCGTACAACGTGGAGAGATTTTATTCATAATTTGTTGAACTTTCGGCACTTGTCGGTACCACTGAGTTGGAGTGCTCTGACACATTTTTGAGAGCATTGGAATAATTATACGATGCACTCGTTCTACCTGACCGTTGCTACGAGGAACCCCCGTTGCAAGTTTTGTATCCCTTCTTTGTTGCAATAATCCTTGAAAGCATTTGCCGTAAGGGCAGCCCCCCTATCTGTAACAACCCGCCTCGGATTTCCAAAAATCGATGCATGCTTCTCTAATCTATCCACTACCTCTTCCACCACAGTTGATTTTTTCGGGTACAACCACACGAACTTTGAAAAACCGTCTATTATTACCAAAATGTAGTTATATTGCTTCCTGGTTTCGGTCAACGGACCCACGTGATCTATGTGGTGCGTTCCCAATGGTTCTTGAGACTTATCGATTGGGGTCAATAAACCCTCCTTTTTCCTCCTCTTGGCATCCGCGATAATACATTCGATACATGCTTGGACTACTTTCTGCACCTTTTCATTGGCGTTTGACAATAATTCTTACTTAAAATCTCTTCCGTTTTCTTAACCGCAAAATGTTCTTGCCTTTGTGCTAACTTTATAATCTCCTCTTCTATGCCCGCGGGTACAACTAACAATTCCTTTCCTTATATAAAACTTCTCACAGGGTCCATTCTCTAACGCTTTCCTTACCGCTCTAGTCCAATCGTCTTGCAATTGAGCTTCCTTCAATCTAAACTTCAACGAGTCCTCTATCAGTAAACGATATACGCGACTTAATGCGTCTACGTGTCTCATCCGCGTTCCTGACCTATGTTCGACTACATAATCGTACTCCTGGAGATACATGGCCCAATCTCATTATTCTGTCTGGAACACCTCTTTTTTCACCGTCATTGTAAAAGCGTTGCAATCGCTCACAATCTTAAAATGGATATCTTTCAGATAAACCCGCCACTTTTTTAAAGCCTTAGTTACCGAGGTACTTCGAGTTCGAATGCGCTATACCTTTCTCCCGCTATTGTGGACTCATAAACGCTATAAGGTGCAACAGCTGGTCCTCAGAGTCCTTTTGGAGCAGTACTGCTCCGTAACCGTACTTCGATGCATCTGCGTGTAGTTCTGTTTCCGCCCTGTGGTTGTAAAGCTGTAATGCTGGAGCCTTAACCAATGCGGCTTTCAATTCGGCGAAGGCCACTAGCTGGACGTCTCCCAGTCTGAACTTCTCATCCTTTCTTAAGAGGTCCGACAGCGGTTTGGCTACCCTTGCGTAATCACGAATAAACCTCCTAAAAAATGATGTTAGCCCCAAAAATCTTTGCAACTCCTTTATGTTCCTAGGAATCGGAAAATTTTTAATCGCTTCGGCCTTTTCATTTGAATTTGTCTCTTCAAAATTTGACATTTTGGCCAAATTAAACGTAGTCCCCATTCGCTTGCTCTATTTAACACCTTCTCTAACTGTTGGCGACCTGTCCGCATCTCTTTCGTAGGGATGACTATATCGTCCATATATACCACCACCGTACCGTCTTGAATCATGTCTTGAAAAACTGCCCTAATAAACCTGCAGAACACTGCTGGAGAATTTGTTATACCGAAAGGGACGAAACAGAACTCATATTGTCCGTTAGCCGTTACGAAGGCGGTGTACTTCCTGGAGTTCCGTTCAACTGGTACGTGGTAAAACCCGTTCTTCAAGTCTAAAGTGGTGAATACCTGCTCTCCATGTAGCCCGTCCAGTGCCTCGTCTATAAGCGTCATAGGGAAATCGTCCCTCAGTATCTTCTCGTTTATTTTACGAAAGTCGCAACAAAATCGTATCGACCCATTCTTTTTTGTGGTTGGCTAAATGAGCTTCTGCGCTCCCCTCTAAATATAACACAACTACGCCCCACACATACACACCACATCTTCACTCCACACTACACACACCAACTCAACACATCGGCATCATGCGCACCATCTTTGCATCCCACACCCCGCACTCACCAAATCGGCATTATACGAACCATCACCATCTACACCATAATTTTCACACCACACGCAATGACACCACACATAATTAACAAAAGGGACCGACGGACAGCGCCCGGCCACTTTTGTTCTCGATCCGCACACACGTTACAAGCTTACGCTTTCGTCCGTTAAATCCTTTTTTATTCCATTCGTCAAAGGGGAGTGAATGTCGGTGTTTTATTCTCAAGAAAATTATTTGTATATGGTCCTAGGGATAAAATAAATTTAAAACAAAAATTAATCACGGTGACGCGACGACGCGGTAAATAACATCAATTACTAAAACAAACAAGTAAGGAAGGGCTAAGTTCGGGCGTCACCGAACATTTTATACTCTCGCATGATAAAGTGATAATCGGGATTTCATTATCCGTCATTTACATATTTTTCAAATACCGTATTTGTGTAAACTTTTATTCCGCTATCATCATTGGTTCCTAATGTACATATTATACAGAGAAGGCATCAGATGGAATTCAAAATAGCGTTACATTGGAAGAAGGCGTGGTTGTGAACCGATTTCACCCATATTTCGTACATGTTATCAGGGTGTTAAGAAAATATTATGTAGCGAATTTCATTGAAATCGTTGGAGTAGTTCCTGAGATATGGTTTTTGGTTCATTAGTGGGCGGCGCCACGCCCATTTTCAATTTTTAAAAAACGCTGGGTGCAGCTTCCTTCTGCCACTTCTTCCGTAAAATTTAGTGTTTCTGACGTTTTTTGTTAGTCGGTTAACGCACTTTTAGTGATTTTCAACATAACCTTTGTATGGGAGGTGGGCGTGGTTATTATCCGATTTCTTCCATTTTTGAACAGTATATGGAAATGCCTGAAGGAAATGACTCTATAGAGTTTGGTTGACATAGTTAAATATCTGTCTTTCTTTTCGCGGCTTCTTGTCATTGCGAACTTATATACTTACATATGCATGTACATATATGCGGCGCAGTTATAGAAATTATATATATGTATATACATACAAACAAGTAAATTTGAGAATTTGCGGTCGGTAATTCTCTTTTCGTAGTTCTTTCTTACGAACATACATATATACATACTTATATACATGCGTGCACATGCGGGCGCATATAAATATATACAATATATGCTGAAAAATATACCCGATCGACATCGGGTACAAATTATATTTAACAATAAATATAACAAAGAAGGATTTTTATAAAATACAAAATTTTTACAAAAGTGTATTGTCACGTATGTAGATACGCACATTGCTTCAAAGTCCACATTGGCATATTTCCCGCAATACCCCTTGATTTTTGATCAACAAAAACAAGCAGGATTGTGTAAAAAACCAAAGCGTAATACATATGTACATACATGCATATGTACAAAGTGCAGTGACCTCTAAAACGAGCGCTCATTAGCACATAATAAATAAAATATCCACCTATAGGTATACCCTATAGGACATTTGGACATAAAGTATATATAAAAGAAATATACACAGAAAAATAAAATACATACAATATTTCCGGTCATTAATAAATAATTAAATCAAATTTAAGCGATTAATTATTTATTTCATTTTAAAACTCTTATTAACTTAAAAGAGTTCGCGATTACATATATTATCAAATACGTAAAACGTTATCTTTATATCAATTTCGTTCAAAACTCTTATTTACTTAAAAGAGTTCTCGTCTAATCATACAAATATATATTTTTGAAATCTCGGTTTGTCAAAAAGCCATTGGTTTTATTGATTTTTTTTTTTTTGAAACTCTTACACACAAAGAGTCTTCTATTCAACTGTTTATAGACGAAACTACATCTTATACATCTACAAGTCTATTTTTTACTAAGACGTTTTGATTTATTCTATACATCTTTTAAATGAGCCCAGACTCAAAGGAATCTAAAACTACTCAGTTGCTAAAAGTTCGAAAGATGATTTCAGACGAAAAAAGTCCGTGTACACCTGCAGATGCTACACGCTCAAAGCAAGGTGCTACAAAACAAAAAAGGGTGAAAGATATTTCATACACCAAATTTATTTCTGAGAGTGACAGTCTAATTCGATACTGCACTCGATTCTCATCTTCACCGATTCTAGAAAATTCTGAATCGGTATTAGAAATTTAAAAAGAAAGTCGTGACAACTTCTGGACACGTCTCCAAGCGGCATATGACGCAATCGTAGAATCTGACGACTCAGATCTACCGGAAAATTTTAAATCCTCGGCTTGCTCAAAATACGAAAATTGCTTAGACCAATTCGAAGAGACAAAAGCCATGATCTCTGATCAACTAAAACTAATCAAATCAATTGCACCTACTCCACAACCGAGAGTAGAGCTACTACAAAGACAAGCCCAAGAGCTAAGCTCAGGCAGTCACCTTAAAGTGCCAGTATGCGACACAGATATATTTCATGGTGGTTATGAACAGTAGCCGTCCTTCCGGGACATGTTTACAGCTGTGTACATAAACCATCCTAAATTATCACAAGCGCAGAAGTTGTATCACCTCAGATACAAAACCAAAGGTCATGCAGGCGTAATAGTCAAACAATTCGCTCTCAATGACGACAATTTCAACTTTGCTTGGGAAGCTCTTAAAGCACGTTCCGAAAACGAGAAAATATTGGTCGGCAAGCAAGTGACGATACTAATGAATTTACCGAAAATTCAGAAAGAAACACGTGAAGAATTCTTAAAGCTTCAATCCAATGTTTCAAATTGTTTGTCGGTTTTATCGACACAGAATATTCCCACAGATAATTGGGACCCCATTCTGGTAAATATATGCACAGCTGCATTACCAGAAAAATCGTTACTTTTGTGCGAGCAATCGCTCTCATCGCGAAGAAAGTGCCTAACGTGGCAGCAAATGAAAGAATTTTTTACTACCCAATATGAAATTGCAGAAAGGGTAGATAAAAAACTAGTCCGAACGAAAAACGTTCAAAACGACCTCAATAGAAGCTTCAATAGACCCCAAGCAAGTAGCCACAATAGTTTAAATAGAAGCTTTTTTAAAAATCAATCGTTCACATCCGAACAATATTAACAAACGTTATGCGAACTTTGTAGAGGAGGTCACAAGCTAAAATCGTGCGAAAAATTCAAAAAAATGAATGTTAGCGATCGAAACAATGTCGTAAGGACGAAAAAATTATGTACCAACTGTTTGTCAGATGCGCATACGCTTAAAGATTGCGAAAGCAAATTCAATTGCGTTTACTGCCATAAAAGACATCATTCAATGTTACATACTCGTACAACTAATTTTTCTAGCTCACCCCCAAGCAACGCAAACGTAAAAAGAGCAACAGGATTAGTTGCAACAAAAAATTCTGAAAACTGCCAAAAAGCACCATGCTGCCCAAAGGCGTTAAAAACCCAAACGCTACATAGCGAAAATCACAGTAGGGTACTATTACCCACAGCAGTTGTCTCCATCGAACACCGAGGAGAACTGTTTAAACTCAGAGCCTTAATAGACCAAGGATCACAACGATCATTATCTAGAGCACAAAACAGGCTACAGTTGACAACAAAACTGGCCAATTTTGAAATCACGGGAATGGGCGGAAGAGTTCTTCAAAACTCAAATAAAATCTGTCCCATTACCCTCCTTTCCCCCAAAGCGGATAAGCGCATACAAGCAAAAGCTATTATCTTACCGAAATTAACCAATATGCTGCCAAGCTATCGAATAAATATCAAGCATTGGCAAAAGGTTTCACACCTAAAGCTAGCAGACCCACATTCCAACCAGACTTAATGCTGTATGTATATAAATGTATCGGCAAATAATCGTACATAAAGACGACCAAGATTTTCAACGTATTATGTTCCGAATTATGGCTAGATGGAACCGACTGGGACGAACAAGTGAAACCTCTTCGCTTAGAAAAATGGTCCCAGGTCGAATTACATGGCTTCTGTGACGCCTCTGAAAAGGCATACTGCGCTACTATCTGTGCGGGCAATCCTGCCGATCTAGGTACAAGAGGGTGCAAGCCACTGCACCTTGCCACCACCACCCTCTGGTGGAATGGCCCCCGATGGTTTATAGAATCTCCTGATTCTTGGCCATAATCCCCCATGCGCAACATTATCGCCCCAGAAGGTCGAAAAATCGCCACCTTTCACACGTTATTGGATGATGCCGACATCCTTGAACGACTTTCATCGTTTCAAAGAGCTCTCAGAGTAGTTGCTTACATGTTCAAATTTGTCGAGCAACTCAAAAGCGAAGTAAAAGGATCACATAATTTCCCATGCAACACAGTGACGCACCTAGAGTTACAAAAGGCAAATGTCGCACTAATAGCATATACACAAGCGCGCTACTTCAGCCCCGATATATCACCACTAAGAGAATCGAAACTGATTGATAAAAAGAGCTCACTCTTAGTTCTAAGCCCATTTCTGGACACGAAAGGTCTGCTTCGTGCCAATGGTCGGCTCGCTAATTCGAGCCTAACATACAATGAACGCCACCCCATAATAATTCCAGAGAGGTCACCATTTGCCACATTATTCCTCCATTACATCCACATCTTAATGCTACATGCCGAACATCGCCTCATGCAACATATGAGGTCTCCCACACTCATGAAAGGCTATCTGGCTGTCTTTGTATGCTTCACAACAAAGACAGTACATCTTGAGCTATGTAGTAATCTGACGACGGAGGCTTTTCTAGCGGCATTTGCACGCTTCGTCGCTCGCCGTGGCTACCCATCCAAAATCATGAGCGATAATGGCAAAACTTTCATTGGAGCTTAACGAGCCACAGAAAAGCAATTTGTGGATTTCACCCGACATGGTACAAAAGTACGCCCCTCAAGGTATCAATTGGCAATTTATACCCCCAAGCGCTCTTCATATGGGTGGTTTATGGGAAACAGCTGTAAAAAGCTTCAAATACCATTTCAAACGGGTAGCTGGAAATTATAAATTCAATTACGAAGAGTTCACGACGATATTAAATCGAATTGAAGCCGTTCTCAATTCACGGCCACTCACAGTACTATCGCAAGACCCCTCAGATTTCACCGCCTTAACTCCAGGGCATTTTCTAAAAGGAGCACCCATCCTGGCCATTCCTGAGCCAGGCGTGGAGTCGCTATCCCTATTAAATCGATGTGAACGAATTAAAATTCTCCATCATGATTTCAGCCGCCGATGGAAGGACGAGGACATAAAGGATCTCCACAAAAGATACCGTTGGAAGACTCCTGAACAAGCGCCTAAACTTGGAGACTGTGTCCTCATTCATGATGATTGTCTACCCCCTATCGATTGGCGGCTTGGCCGAATAGAAAAGCTACATTATGGCTCCGACGGTCACATACGAGTCGTGGATATCCGTACGCAAAACGGAGCACTAACCAGACCGCTCGTGACGCTGTGCTTTTTACCAACCACCGACGACCGACGACCGCGAATCCGAAAACCCAAAAAATCAAACCGATAATATCGCGACACAATAAACGAACCAAATGAAAACAATAAAATACGAGAAGTACGCCAATAACAAACCGTCAAAAAATAACAAATCTCCAACAAATAACAAACCATCGAATAATAACAAAGAAAACTAACACAATACGGTCGATCAATACGACGACCCATGATTTATAATCAATAATCTTCTCTATACAGATCACCATGGATGTAGATACACCAGTCGCAACCACGCCAACCGCTCGGGCGGCCAACAATGCGCCACGCACCGGGGTGGTGTAGCGCCCCGAACTGTGGTTGCAACAGCACCAGCCACTGCACCGGCAACCAAGCCGGCAACTGCACCTGCAACAACGCCGGCACC
Organism: Bactrocera tryoni; assembly: GCF_016617805.1. Lineage (NCBI taxonomy): Eukaryota > Metazoa > Arthropoda > Insecta > Diptera > Tephritidae > Bactrocera > Bactrocera tryoni. The sequence goes on from NW_024396614.1 coordinate 562,527, forward strand.
TGTACCTGCAACCGTGTCTGCAGCGGTACTTGCATCCGCACCTCGTGGACTTCGGAGACCCTATGGTGCCCCATCTGTCGACGCCCACATTGTCTGCACATTGTGACATATTTAGGGGTATGCGACAGCAAGTTGCCCAGGCACACGGTCATTGCCACAACTGCCTGTCACATATATAGGACAGATATATGAACTACGCGGAGAGAAATATAGAACCGAGTTTGTGCAATCTTTTAATTCATATTAGTTGATGTTCACAAAATGTTGAGAGTCGAGAGCTCTTGAAGTCGTTATCTAAAAGGCCTCCTAGCTAAAAAAATTACAAGTCACCCCCAGGCCTCTACAAAACGCCCCCATTTTCTTTCTGGGTCTCTTACCGCCCCCCTTGACACCTGCAGCGCCCACAAGGGGGCATTATCGCCCACTTTGGGAAAGACTGCGATAGGCCTTACGATCATGGTATATAGTCACCTGATGATACTTGGCTTGCAGCCCCAAGATCTACCCATTAGGAGTGTGTATATCATGAGTGCTTAGGCCAGCCATCAAGCCCAGAAGAGTTATTTGTTTTGTAAAAGGGATGGTGGTTGTTTTTGACGGGTTAATGTTTAACCGAATCATATTACACTATTCCTTAGCTAAACTTAAGGCCCTGCGGACTATGTCGTATAGAGTATGCTCAAACTTACTCTTCTTTTACTGTTCATAATTGAACATGTCGTTATATTAAACAAGATAAGAAAAGAAATAGCATATACATACATATCCATATACAGTCCACCAATAATTTAAATAATCATTTCATTTCCTCGGCAATATGTTCAAATATCATTGAACATGCTTACTTATTATCAAAGCCGAAATTCTACTAAATATAAATATCTATTTATATATTAATATACATACATACATACATATGTACATAAACATACTCATGCATTTACATGCAATGCGGATCAAATAATAATAAAAATTCATGTGTAAAGATAAGTCATAAAGTTACATATCAGTTACGATTAAAGACACACATACACACATGTATTAAATTGTATAGTTAAAAACAACCCCATGTGGTGTGCAATACATACAAACATAAACATATATATATTTAGTTATTTAGGAGAATTTCCTAAATAGTATATAAGCAATGAAAACATCAAAATAAAATTGGAATGAAATAATTCTCAGCTCAGTGGTCTTTTAATTTCCTCCCACCAGTGGTACGGTTTGATAAAATCTTCATTGAGTTTAAAACATTTTTGGTCCTTCGAGCCCTATAAAGGGCTCGGCCAAAATTAAAATTCTTGTATTTACAAAACAGGCAATATACAAAAAAGCCCTGCTCAAAGTACAGGCAAATTAAAAATAAAATAATTGTAAGACGGGTGTATATTCCCGCATATTAATAAAATAAAAATAATATTTGTAAGACGGGTATATATTATACTTATATAATAACTTTGTGTAATAACTTTAAAATAATAATTGTAAGACGGGTGTAAATTCCCGCAAATTAAACCGATCACATAAGCCGTTTTAGCAGAGACATGGATAATATGATACGTGACTTTAGCATTGGCTCTCTTTTTCTGTCAAACGCGTTCCCTGATTATTTGACAGCGATGGAGATCAGGGAATTTCTATCAGCTGATTTCAGAAAAGGCGGGCTGCCAGAAATAAACCGCTATAATTAACTGACAAAATCAGTGTGAAACGAAATTTCAAAGAAGTTCGTGCATATTTGTTAAACAAGATTTTTGTGTGTTGTGAGTATTAATGATTTTGCATTTTAATATTTATATATGTATTTTCAAAGTTATTAATTTACTATTTTTATATAATTTAGTGAAAATGCCAAAAGTAAGGAAGTGTGTGGTTGGATGCAAAGGCGGAGAGCATATTTTCAACTTTCCTTGTAAGGAAAAGGATAAAGACAGGTTAGTCCAAAAGTTAAAAACTATGAGTATTTGTATATAGTATTTTTTAAATTTAAACTTTGTGCATGATATTTTATAGAGTTAATATAGTAGTTCTTAAAAATATGTAATTTACTAATCTAAGTACATATAGTAAATATATATTTGTAATTAAATTCTACCAATTTATTGTATCACATTATTGATTGTATTACTTAGTGTAGAAATAATTTCAAAAATTACAGTATTTTGGTAGGAAAATTATAATTAGAATAGTATATACATATATTACGTGTAGTATTTAAAAAGAGAAAAAAAAGTTTAATAAGTAAAAAAGTATAATAGTATTTATTTAAATTAAAATAAATATAAATAAGAGTTTGGTTGTAAGGTGTAGGGTTTCTTTATTTGTATTTTTATTAGATATTTAATTTGGCTGAATCGGTTGGGTGTAGGAGACACCAAAATTAAACATCTGTTTGCCTGTGATCGGCACTTTTCCTTATCTATGAGGTTGAATAAAAAGCTAAGGCTTAATGCTGTTCCGGACACGCATTTGCCAAATGCACCGGAACCTAGTTTTAAATATAAAAATGTTTTTAGTCCCAATTCAATTATTGAAATGGGAACGGAAGATTTTTCTTTTTTAAATAATGATACCGAATCAGGATTGCTTGATAACGGTAATAATTTGATGCTATTAGCATCCGTGGCCAAAGAGGCCCAGGAGGAAGTAGGATTTTTAGGGATGGCTAATTCCAGGGAAATAGGCAGTCAAACAAATTTAAGTTTAGTATCAGGAGCTCTTAGGGAACAAAAATTGGTGGAGGAAAATTTGTGCTTGAAAAATAAATTAGAAGAAAAGGAGAGGGAAATTAATTACTTAAAATATCAGTTAGAAGATTTAGCAAAGAAATATAGAAGAATAAAGAAGGAATTAAAGGAGAAAGAGGAAGGTTTTGATTTAATAGGCCACTTTAATAGTAATTTTCCTCCACAGATAAGCGCCATAGTGCGCAATAGTATAAAAAATTTCAACCGAAATCCCAATGGTCGTAGATACGAAAGTTATTTTAAAACACTGGCTTTAGGCGTTTACTTCTTATCACCTTTAGCTTACAGACACCTTAAGCCAATCCTTAGGTTTCCGGATGAGAGAACTCTGGACGAGTTTGTTTCGGAATGGCCCCGCGATCCTGGATGTAATAGCAGTAGTATTAGATGTTTAGAGTTGAGAAGTCGGGGATTTAGTCAGGAGCAAAAATTCGTGTCTATTTTGTGTGACGAAATGGCACTTAAGAGTCATATGCAATATTTACCTAAATTTGATAAAATTGTAGGAGTTGAGGATTACGGCGATGAAAATCGCACTTGTAGGATAGGTAATAGTGCGATGACTCTGATGGTCCAAGGTATTGGTGGAACACCTTGGTCTCACCCCCTATCGTATTTTATTGTCCATGGTTCCTGTAAAGGTGATGTAGCCAAAAAATATATTTTTGAGGCCATTACGCAGTTACAAAACATAGGTCTTAATCCATGCCATTTTGTTTGTGATCAGGGTTCTAACTTTCTCAATTTAGCTAGGGTCTTAGGGGTTTGCGAAGAGCGCCCATCCTTCAATGTAAATGGCAAAGAGGTATTTTTTTTTAATGATAGTCCCCACCTTTTAAAAAATACCAGAAATTGTCTCGAAAACGGTAAAAATATAGTATGTTTTAAATCGCGTCCGATAAGTTGGTCCGATATAGTGCACTTTTATAATAAAGATTCGCAAAATCACATTCGCTGTGCACCGAAATTGTCTGATGCTCATATTGCGCCAAATAATTTTCAAAAAATGAGTGTCAAACTTGCTAGTCAAGTGTTCAGTGACACAGTCGCTTCCGGAATGTTATCGATTTATAGTTCCGGTCATTTGACTTGTCCCTCAAATAGTTACTGTAATACCGCGGAATATATTTTATTTATTAATAAATTATTTGATATATTTAATAGTAGTAATTTTGAAGCTATTTTGCCCAACAAAAAAGTTTTTTCGGCAACTCCCGAACAGTTGCAATTTTTAGACGAGGCTCTGAAACTTTTAAAGACGATTAGGGTTAACGATGACACCGGGGCTGACATAACTTCATCTTTCAACTATCTTAAGGGTTGGATCCTTAATATAAATAGTTTAAAACGATTGTGGCGATTCTTGTCACGCTCAGGTTTTCAACATGTACAGACGAGACGATTATGTCAGGACAACCTTGAGAATTATTTTGGACAAATCAGAAGGGGCGGTGGTAGATGTGTAAGGATAACACCTTATATGTTCTGCAATTTGTTTAAAAAATCATGGGGGTTGCGTTACGCCAACTTGGTAACCAACGGAAACTGCGAACCGACAGCTCCCAACGAAAGCTTTTCTCCTAACATTTCGAATGATATAATAGAAAGTGTGTGTAATGACCGTTTAATGCAGGACTTATCGTGGCAAGAGTTCCAGGGACTTCCACGACCTGAACATTCGTTCAATAGGCTAGGATTAGACAGCAACTTCGAGGTAGATGATGTTGAGGTAGACTTTTTTAGAGACAATGCATTTGCATATGTTAGTGGCTATTTTTATTTAAAAATATTTAGGGCACACACTTGCTCTCAACCCTTACCTTATTTAGGAGATGAGTTTTCAATCGAATACCTCTTTACGCAAGAAAGGCAAATTGACAGATGCAATTTAATTAAGCCGCCTCAGGGATTTTTAGATTACTTAAAAGAAATAGAAATAATTTTTGTTAGGGAATTTGATAGCGTTTGTCACAGGATAGGCGTAGGGCAGTTATTATTCGATAAAATGAAGCATGTCAGCCCTTATAAATGTTGTAGTAAAAGCGACAGTAATGCTAATCTAGCACTATATATTAGGATTCGTATATTTTTCGCCCTTAAGTTTTTCAACAGGAACCTTAGTAGACCCCATTATAAAACAAAAATTTTATGTGTTTCACATATGTAGGATTTTTTGGAAAAAATAGCTTCAAAATTGGCACATAAATATAATATTTTCGAGACAATTTTATATCCTAATTTTTCTTCGACTTCTTGTTTCGTCTTTTTAATTACATTTTGTTATTTAAAACTGGGTTCTGGGAAACTTTGGCATTATGTATATGTATATTTCTGTAAATATTATTTTAAGTTATATTAATTAAGTATATTCATATATGTATTGAATACATATATCTTCAATTTGTGATATTTTTAAATGAATTGTTTTGTTTTTCTGTTTTTTTATTACAATAATTTGTTACATTATGAATTGTTTTGTTTTTGTGTTCATTTATTATTTTAAATTGTTACATCAGTTATAAGAAATGTATTTATTTATCTACATATTAGTACTATGTAGCATACATATTGTGATATTTTTTGTGAATTGTTTTGGTTTCTGATGTTTATATATATTTTTTTTATTTGTTAATTATGTATTTATTTTTAATATGTACATATATATATATATTTTGTGTTGTATATGGGTGATATAGGCCTACTGGGGAACCGAGCACCCAAAAATAATATCGGTAACGCGCTATTTGCATACCTCAGTGGTAGTGTGGAAATTGCAAAATGTCCAAAAGTAGTTTATAAAATGCCCAATCTAATATTTGTCAGCAGTGGCATCATTGGCAAATGTTATAAAAAATGCGAGTTTTGACAGCTTTCTCTCGATTCAAAGAGTCACGTATCATATTATCCATGGCAGAGACTAAACGCAGTCCTCTAACTGCCATCCAAGAAATATTCAGCGGCTGTGAGTCGAGGCACAGCAAGGTCAACTAGGCGACCAAATCAATATACCTCCAACGATTTCTTTGGAGAATACCAGCAGTTACACAAATACGAAAAGTGTTGCGGAAAAAATCATGGGCATAAATAGAAACAAAATTCTTGATGTCCCGGCAGATTTATCCGAAACGTTGTTGCACACTTTTCCAACAAAGTCATCAAGAAAAATAAAAATTGAAGCAGTTCAAATACCATACAATAGTCCAGATCGAAAAACTTCCATATTCATGAGCAAAATTGAAACCCTCAGAAGAAAAATGGAAGATCTAAGTATGGAATTAATGATCAATAACGATCATTTAAAGTGTTTAGACTTTTTATTCGTAGATATTCAAAATCTAAAAGCCAAATTAGATTTCAATGAAGAAATTGAAATCTCATTCGAAGAAGTTAATGACGAATACTTCGAAGAGCTTAAAAATTTAAAAAAAAGGTTACAAAAAGAAGAGCCTAAAATTTCGTATCGCCCTAACTTTGCATTAAAAGAAATAATAAAAATTCCAACATTTTATGGCAATCTTAAAGAATGGGCCAATTATTACAACGTGTTCCAAGTTCTGGTACATGACAACGAGCAGATGCCGAACACAGAAAAAATGATGCGTTTTCGTCAATGCTTAAAAGGCGAAGCTGCACGACTTACAGCATCTACAAATTTCATCAAAAAATTATGAAGCTACATGGAGTCTACTTAAGCAAAAGAATGACAATCAACGGATTCTATTCACAACGCAAACCACACATACAAACCAAAACTAATTAATGTGGTCCAAAAGATAAAGGAAGAAAAACTTATAACGTTTCGATTACTCTCTCTATCTTCTGTTTATGAAAAAACAACAGAAGTAATAGAGGAAGATAGAAAGAAAAATGAAGTTGAAGAAGAATCACTTGAAGAACTTCATAAACCTTCAAAAACTGAAGAAAAACTAATAACTCTTCGATTACTTCCTCTATCTTCTGCAAATATAAAAAACAAATTGAGTTAGTTCAAACATCAGACATAGCAAAAGAGAAAGATTTTGCAAACTATGAAAAGCAGCCGAAAAGTTTAGCTCGCGAAGCTGCTAAAATGTACGACCGATGTCCGCCGACAAAACAAGTACAACAATCACCGAAGGACGGAATCAGTGCAGAAGAGTATACAAAGATACAAATAAAGAAGCTTAAAATCAAAGGTGTACCGTCGTCCGATGTAAAAGAAGAAAAGCCGACAGGACACGAATTTGAAGAGTGCAAACTATCACTGAAACAACACAGTAAGGTGCATAGTCATCGTGAACGTCACTTAGTTGTCGACCATGACAGGATCACAAACTGTTGTCACTTTTGCTTGCCCGAGAGAATGTTTAAAATTGAACATGTCGTTATATTAAATAAGATAAGATAAAAAATAGCATATACATACACACATATCCATATACAGTCCACTAATTTTAAATAATCATTTCATTCCCTCAGCAATATGTTCAAATATCCTTGAACATGCTTATTTATCAGCAAAGCCAAAATTCTACTAAATATACATATCTACCCTGCCAACCACGGCTACCCGCTTGTGACAAATATTTAAAAAGAGAAAATGCAACCCTGCATCAGCCGTCGATTGCGGATATTAGAGCAGGACAGATATACTTTTTTATATGACACTGCTGGATGAGCGCAACAAAGATGTATGATCACATGTATACGTACGTGAGTGGGTAAAATTGTCGCTCGGCCTATGGCAAAGTGCACATGATTACCCACTGATTATCTGGTTTTTTACCCGCTCATGGTTGGCAGGGTACATATTTATATATTAATATACATACATACATACATACATATGTACATAAACATACTCATGCATTTAAATGCAATGTGGATCAAATAATAACAAAAATGCATGGATAAAGATAAGTCATAAAGTTACATATAAAGTGCTGAACACATCTTGACATCTGTCAAATATTAAAATACACACGTTCTTATGGACACAGTTATTTTGACAGCTGCACGATTACACAACTGCAGGCCGACAGTTGTCGCTCTCGCTAACTTCAATATATTTTTTATATATAGAGTGCTGTTGCCACTAATATGAAAAATGTAATATTATTCAAAGCTCTAACAAACCTGACGTTATTTTAGAAATAAAAGCATAAAATAGCTCTATTATATCATTTGTAATAACAATTGATAATTTAAAACAAATAAATTTACCTATTTACTTATTATTTGCATAAAAAATGTCCCTTTGAACAAAATATTAAAATTTCATTGAAGTGAAAGGTATTAGTACGGCCACAACGAAATTGTGTACATGCAAAATGGACTGCTGCGTTGTCTTGTGTACATGCCGGCCATTGCTGCCTTCTCACAAATGTTCATGTAGAAGGATTCACGACGCCATTTTCAGTTCACTGTCGTGCTGCCATGTCGTGTTGCGCTGCATGTGTTCAGCACTTCAGTTAACATTAAAGACACACGTACACACATGTATTACATTGTATAGTTAAAAACAACCCCTGCCAATCACGGCTAACAATTTTTCTCAAATATTTCAATACAACTACACATTTTTGCCTATCCACTAACACCAACGCACATTTTCGAGTAATTTTTTGTTTACATAAATACGATGAAAAAAGTTTCTTTGATTTCTTGATTTATATGAATGAGTGCGAAAGAGAAAACATAATTGTCAATAGTGCCAAAAGAAAATCCCAAAAAGGGTCATAAAAACACGATTGAAGTGCTGAACACATAGAGCGCGACAGACTGCAAGCGACATATGTCAAATATTAAAATACACACGTTCTTATGGACACAGTTATGTAGTTGTGCAGCTGTAGCTTCACGCGGCCTATGGCAATCTAACCACTTTTTTAACTACTTTACTACCTACTGTTTCACTGGTTTTTTAACCGCTCGTGGTTGGCAGGGACCCCATGTGGTGCACAATACATACAAACATATATACATACACATATATTTAGTTGGTGGTTTTAGCAATCCTAGTACGCAGTATAGCCTCTATCCATCTGCATACTGGTGCCACCACGTTGCTTTTCTCCTGAGTTCTGATGATACTTGCCTAGGACGCATTGTTAAAATAACCTTCGATTTCAAGGTGCATATAGAAACATCTCCATTTTCCAGCGAATTCGGGAGTTCAGACGTAAGCTGGTATACTTGTAGAGCAGTGTTAGTGGCTTTGCTCGCGCTCCGACTGGGGTGTAGGGTCTTGGCATGGGCCACTCCAAGCTAGTTAGCTACAATATTTTCCATACTTGTTAGCATGAAAGAAGTGAGACTAATAAGCCTAAAAGATTTTGCCAAAGAGTAGTCTTTCCTTCTACCTTAGGAATAAAAATAACCCTCGCGTTAAGTTAATTTTGACTAAAGTTTGAAGATATAACATTAAAAATGTAGGCGATAGTATTAACCCCATTTTATCCACATATTTTTTGGTCATACTTTAAATTAAAACGCCTCAGACTAGTAAAATGCTTCCAAGGTTTCATCAAGGTCCTTAAATACAATTATTAATATTACGGAGCAAATACAGCAGGGTGATCGAAAATCCCGACATTAGTTATATAGGAGCTAAGACACGTTTTCGCCCAATTTCATACATTTTAGGCTCAGCGATGCACTTTAATGAGTAAAACACACTCTCTTATTTTCATTGAGATTACTCATATTTTGGCCGATATATAATATATATGCAGTATAGAGTCAAGGAAAGTTTGCAAAACTTTATATTGGGTAGATGGGGTTAAGGGAAGAATTGATTCTAATCAACCCATTTTTGACAGCCATACTATTTTCTGAAAAGAACTATCTCTGAATTTCAATTATATAATATATTGATTGATTGATAAATTGTTTTACACTTACTAACACTTCAAATAATATAATAAAATATATTTCCAATCTCTTTTCAAATGATATAAGTTATTTCTCCTTCTTCTTTGCTACGTAGACACCGCTTACGCGTATATGGTCAAGTTGACAAAAGCGCGCTAGTCGTTTCTCATTTTTGCTATTCGGCGCAATTGGAGATTCCAAGCGATGCCATGTGCTTCTTCATCTGATCTTTCCAACAGAGTGGAGGTCTTCCTCCTCTGCTTTCCCCGGCCGGTATTGCGTCGAAAACTTTCAGAGCTGGAGAGTTTTCGTTCTTTCGGATGACATGACCTAGCCTCCGTAGCCGCTGTCTTTTAATTCGCTGAACTATGTCAATGTCGTCGTATATCTCATCGTTCCATCGAATGCAATATTCGCCGTGGCCAATACTCAAAGGACCAGAACTTTCGTCTCGAAAACTCGCAACGTCGACTCATCAGATGTTGTCATCGTCCATGCCTCTGCACCATATAGCAGGATGGGAATAATGTGTGACTTATAGAGTTTGGTTTTAGCTCGTCAAGCTCGGGCGGCTTTGAAATCGACGAAAAGGTAGTGCATGTCGATTCTCTTGTCACGGGTCTTTTCCAATATTTGCCGCATGGTGAATATATGGTCGGTTGTTCATTTTCCAGGCCTAAAACCACACTGATAAGGCCCAATCAGTTTGTAGACTCCGGGCTTTAATCTTTTACACAATACGCTCGATAGAACCTTATATGCGATGCTTAGGAAACTTATCCCACGGTAGTTGGCGCAGATTGTGGGGTCTCCCTTTTTGTGGATTGGGCTTTCGTCCAACCACATTTTATAGGCCCGCGTCTCGCTTCCCTCTTGAACTCTCGGTATGTATTCCTTCCCGCTCGGGTTGTGGTTGATCGTAACATTGCGACATCTCTGCTGCGACACGACACTCCTCGTCGTACTAGCTGTTCTTTTGCATTTTCCGAGAACCAATGGTTTTGGTTGCAGCTGCACGTAAGGAACCTAAAATGCCGTCCCACAGTTCCCTTATACCGAGTTGTTGTCTCTGAGAGCAGGAGTGCAATTTGAGTAAAAAATCGGTCGGCTGTCTATTGTGATGGCAGCTTCTCGACGTCGAACCTTCATTTTGTTTTTGCTGTACAGAGGTGGGTGCGAATCTTGGCTGCAACAAGATAATGGTCCGAGCCGATGTTAGAACCTTGGAAAGTACGTACGTCTAGAACACTGGAGACGTATCTTTCGTCTTCTGGCGCGTGCAGCCCTCATAGGTGCGCTCATAGAAGGTATCTTTGGTCCCATCGTCCTTCTCTTCTTTCGGGCCGTGGACGCAAATCAGCGATAGGTTGAAGAACTTCGCTTTCATCCGGATTGTGGGTAGACGTTCATCCACCGGAGTGAGTGACAGTACTCGGCGACGGAGTATCTCTCCCACCACCAATTGCACACCAAATTTGCGCTTCTTAAATGGCCACTGTAGAAAATCATTTGTATATATATATTGTTATATGTACTTATAACTATTACCAACCGTTAGGTGAACAAAACTATTAAACTCTCTAGCAATATGTTGCAATAGTATAAAAATATATCATTATTCGAAAAAACCGAAGGGAATCCAATCACAATTTGATCCAATATCTTATGTATATTATGAGACTAGGTGAGAAAGTTTCATTTGTACATTTCTCTTCGTGTTCGAAATATTTATTTTAAAATCCACCTTATTATCTCAAGTAATACGTGATAATGATGTAATGTGAGGTATTCAATATAAATATTGAGAAAAAGGTCAACCAACTTAACTGAAGTCATTATAACTATTAGGGATATGCGGTACAGACCACGGGCCTTTTTGATTCATATTTAACACTAAACATTATTATTTTTAAGAAATCTAAATATTTTTATATAGTTTATCTATTATTATACGTTTACTTGGTTTTACTTACCGGAAGCTTTAAATTCGTGTATAAGGTATAGAGTTATTATTAGTCCGATTTTATCTGCTTTAGGCACAAGTATATGTACACTTTTTTAAAGCGCTGCCCTCTTTTAATTTCTTTAAAATATCTCATATATTGACCGGTATATGGTATAAAGTTAAGAGGATATTAGAAAATTTTTCTATGAGGTAGCCCTTATATACCCCACGTTTATTAACACGAGGACTGATCACTTTACAGCAAATCAGCCCTCACTTTATACGCAGCTTTTGCACGTACGTTACAAATAATTTTCTTGTTTTTTATAATCATTGTCTTAACGTTGTATGATTGTAACTAGCATGAGATGAGCCAAAAAAAAAAGATCTGGATGATTGCGCACGCGAGATGATGGGTAGGGTGACTTCTTTTCCTTTTTTTCCTATTATAGCGCAACTAGAGTGTGTACAATGTGTGGCGAATGAAACACCACATTTATATATAAAATTACAGATTATTTATTAAGATAACTCAAAAGACTTCTTCACTTGTTGGCGTCTGTACAAGAAGAGACGCTTCTTAAAACTAAAAGCTTAGAATTCAGTTGAAACTGTAAATTTCCAAGAAGAATATAAAGAGAATGAAATAATAGAAAAACTGACAAACAGTGCTGCCAGATGTGGTACGACTTGTCTGAGTACCCACAGTACTCCCCCTCAAATAAAGTCCTGCTGGACTTATTTAAGGTTGAGTTCCTTTACTAGGTCCTAGTCCGGGTGCTTGGTGCAGTTAGGCTGGTTGATGTATGTAGCGTATTCATTTGCTTGGTGAGAGTACGGCTGTGCGGCGTACTGTTGTCACTAGCTAATTGGTATGGTTAAGTAGTTGTTGCGAATTTATTTGCTCGGTGAGAGTACGGCTGTGCGGCGTACTGTTGTCACTGGCCAATTGATATGGTTAAGTGGTAGTTGTGCAGTTCTCGGTTAGGGCTATGACGGTTGCATAGGAGCCTACACGTGCGAGACTGGGTTAGGGTCTACAAGCGACCGATTGGATATTTGTGCAGTTCTCGGTTAGGGCTACGACGGTTGCATAGGAGCCTAAACGTGCGAGACTGAGTTAAGCGCCTTATCTCCGTAAATTCCGACTTTGCTACCGTTTACAGCTTGCAGTCAAAAAGAAGTTACTATTTTGAGTTTACGAGAAAGCGGAGTTGCCGAAATCCGTGCCATTGTCGACGAGGAAATTCGTACTCGATGTGCGGTCGTAAATGAATAGTTGGCGATGGGTTACCATTGTTGGTAGTGCGAAATGTAGGGTGCCGAGGCGTAACGTGGCGGCCGGTTGGCAACCTGGGCGGGGGCTGATTGTGGCGTTGTGCACTTGATAGTGTTGCATGTAGCGTGGAGGCGGCGACTGATGCAAAGTGCGTTGAGCCGTATTCACTGCAGATGAAGCGATACATTGTGGACTCTAAATGATGTCGATCATATGTACCGTTGACATGTGCTGCAGTGTTTGTAGCGTCATTTGTGGTTGTGCGTGTTGCATGATGACGGCTGGTATTGCCTGCGACAATTGATATGTGGTCGGAGGTTGTGATATTGGTTGATGATGAGGTTAGAAGTTGGGTAGTTCGTACATCAGGATATGGAGGAATTATGTGCGCTGCTTCAGCGACAGGTCCTGTTGAAAAGATAGTGATTTAAGTTTAATATAGGTGATGTTGAAATGGCAACTGCAGTTGTAGCGTCCGTTGTTGCTGTTACTGCGTTGTTGCTGTTGCACCTGCGATTGCAGTTGCATTTGTACGTGCTGATTTTGCTGTTGTTGTTGTTGATGGTTGTGGCCATGTTTTTGCGCTGTACCAGCCGAATGCGCCGATATACCGGTGGTGCTGGCAATCAACTTGGGCTGATGCAAATTGCTGGCGCTAACGTAGTAGGTTGTGGTACCATCGCCGGCGGCTGGCGCCTGGGTGATGGCAGGCGCTTCGATAATGGCTGGGGAGAGGCCCGTAAGATCGGTGCTGGACGCCCATTGGATATCTTGTCCGCTGCCGAGGCCGTAGACGTACAGGTGGCGTATTGCGTTGGTCGTTTGCGCCAGTTACAGTTGCGCGGCCTCGTAGGCGCAACTGGGCGGCTAGGTGATGTAGTGTTGTTACACTGTAGTTGTTCCAGTTACGGTGTGCTGTTCAATTGTAAGGGTCACCAATTATGTGGCGATTAAAACGCCACATTTATATATAAAATTACGGATTATTTATTAAGATAACTCAAAAGACTTCTTCACTTGTTGGCGTCTGTACAAGAAGAGACGCTTCTTAAAACTAAAAGCTTAGAATTCAGTTGAAACTGTAAATTTCCAAGAAGAATATAAAGAGAATGAAATAATAGAATAACTGACAAACAGTGCTGCCAGATGTGGTACGACTTGTCTGAGTGCCCACAAATGCATTGGCAACTGTATAACAGTGTGACTAGAGTGTGGGCAATGCATTGGCAATTGTATAATAGTGTGACCAGAGTGTGGGCAATGAATTGGCAATCCGTAACAGGGGCTATGGTAAGTTTTGAACCGATCTTACTAATTTTTAGCGTCACAATGTGTTATTTTCATAAAAATATGCTCTCTGACTTCCATTAAGGTACCACATAGATTGTTCTATTGTTTCGGTAAACAGTCAACCATAGACAATGAGGTCTCTATATCAGCTACAGTATTTCACGGATGAATGCACCACGCTTAATTGCGTTTCTCGGTTTAATGAGTTTGAAGGTGGGCAATTTCAGATTCCCATATAATCAATACAACGATTTTCACGGTTAAAATGAAACCTGCCCCTTAGGCTATACCAGTCTGGCGCACGAAAAATTAGGCGATTTTTGTGAATTAAAAAAAAAAAGTACTAGATTGAATGTTTCGACGTTCTATGGACGTAATAAAGTATATTTTTAGCTATATTAGAATTTTTTTTTTACAAAACTATTGAAAAATAACGAAGCCTGCAGAAGTGCCGGACGAATGAGTAGCTGAAACAAAAAAATTCAAAATGTTTATTAAACTTAAATATATTTTCTATACAATAAACTACGACCTTTGAAAAATATCAAAATGTAAGAAAATGGCGTAGTTTTGAAAATAAAAAGTTTTTTTACGAAAAAAATGGTCGCTTTTTTAATGCCAAATTGACAACCAATCAAAAAGATCGTAGTCCATTGTATAGCAAATGTATTCAACTATACCCAGTTTTAATTTGAAGATGATCTGTCAATATCTCATTGAGTTATGATGTCAGCACTTCTGAAAAATGTCGTTTCCAGAAAAACGCGTTTAAAGTTTCACTTATATATGTTTGCACCTCTGAGCGGCCTTGCCGATTTCACAGGATATTTTTGAATATATAAACTATCGAAAAAGACGGAATGTCCATTAAAAGTTGTCTCGCATAAATGCTCTACAAAAATTGCACCAAATTGGGAGCTTAAAAAATAGTTTTATATGTCCGCATGCACACATGTAGTAAATAAAATGATAATATGATAATATGAGTCGTGACAATAAAGTCACTTTGTCTTTAAAACAGAGAATAAAAGTTATAACAAAAGCAAAAAACTGAGGGAAGAGCTAAACTTCGCAACAAATGTGGTTGTTCTATGTCAACCATCAATAGAATACTAAGAAAAGAAAAAATTTCTACATGAATTGGCACGTGAAAATTAACTTACCGAAGGATTTTAAAAAGCCAAAAATGCTATTGATGAGTTACGTGCGCGTGAAATTATGTGTTTTAAAATGAAAAGAAAGTAATTTATATTGTGTTAAGAATTATTTATTTGCGATTTTTCCACATTTTTTTTTCAATATAGCGTAGTTTGTTTCGGTGCGTAAATGTACAGAGAGGATGGTTTTCCAACTTGTGAACGCGCCACGTATAGCAGGCCGTGTGAAAAACATGGCATTTCCAGATTTACATATGTCACAGACTTCTAGCGACTATCCTTGTGTCCTGTTGATTGTCATCTCAAATGCAATTCCCTGGAAACTGAATAGGTTTGAACTGAAATGGCAAATCGTGGAACTCAAAGAAATTCGTAGAATCAAGCATTCTGCCCCATTGTATTCGATAGCTGCATCACAATCAATGGGTTCCATTACACAGTTTCGGCGCATAAAGATTGGGAAACATTTAGAAGTTTCACTGGATAATTCACGGCTTCGTATTCATTGTCATTGACGATCGATTTGTAAGAGCTCAAACCTCCCGGAATTTGACATAAAATCTTCCAGTTTAAGTCATTAACATCCTTATTCTTGGCTGCTAAAATTTAATTAATTTGGTTAATGTTCTGATAAACATTCGTGATGAGTTCAACTTTCGTTGAAGTGAATTGACAAAAGGCAGGTTGAATTGATATCAAATCACTGGAAGTATCAACCGAATTTGCCTATTTCCAATTCTTATCGAATACGATTTAAAGTGTCCTCGGCAATGTCATTTGTGTTCGTATCACATAATTGACGCCGACTTGAAGGCTGATGTGTCGAAATGATCATCGCGAAAAGTGTGCGAACTTCAGTGGCATAGGAAGTAGCTAGCGAATCGTCCTTCGTCTGTTTCCAGTGATTATCATGTTCTAGTAATTGTAATTGCTAGCATGCTTCCCAAAAAGTTGCACACACCGTACCATTCACAGTACGCAATGACTCAATTGAAATTGAACCACGTACATTTATCAATAGCAACCGAAGGTAGAAGCAATCGTCGTTTTTCGGGTGGATTGTGTAAATTCGTCCTAACTCATTAGTTGAGAACACACCTGGATATCAATCTACTGGTTGGCCTTGCTTTCTGCGTAATTATTTCTTCGACGATGCATTCCATGTATAATATCAAGTAATTTCCGAATAGAGCAATGTTCTCGCAAACGGATCACTGACGCAAGTTGAGAAAAAACTCGTCAATGTCAATTTTGTTGTTGGAAGTGTTTCCGCTGGCTGTACTGTATTCTAAGGGTTGAAATACACAAATGAACTGCGAGATGCACAACAGTCGGAAAACGTTCATGAATTGCAAAAGTAAATATCTCATAAAATGCTTAAAATGTTCACGGCCATAGCGGTTATTGGCGGCTACGTCCTTTGGTGATGTACTTGCAAACTTACTTGATCGATTTCACCAAACTGCAATACACGACATTGATATAAGTTTTGAATGTGAATTAGACAATAATGGCGAATATGGTACAATCCATGTGTTGTCAACTTCGTCATTCACATCTCTACATATGTAATAGTTCTGTCTTTGTCGTCTGGGGAGCAAGTCCGATACAATGGATATCTATCATTTCCAGTTTGCGTTTCCGAAAAAATAGCAGGTTGATAGTGTTTCGTGTATTTATTGTCAGACATATACACCGAAGTGCGATTGTGATGTCCACAAGGTCCATAAACCCGATTGGTTTTCACCACTTCCACCACAGGAATTTCCGATGAAATGATTTCATCAATTTGATCTTGTGTAACCACCATTCACCATCCTAAGAATGTGTGCGTGCGGCAAATCTCTTTTCTGCCCCTCAACAGAAGACATCTTGCATCTAACAGCACCATATATATTGGTCTACAACTTTGCTTCCGCCGTTTTTTTTTTTTATTTAAGGCGTTATTGTATAAAAACAGTTACAAAAATGTTACTCAAAATATTGGCCGTCGCTAGCTACTACTTTTGACCATCTTTCTGGCAGCATGCGTATTCCGTGACGATAACTCCTCGTCTTTCGAGTCGATCCAAGTATCAATCCAATTTTTGACTTCTTCATAAGAACTAAGGTGCTCGTTAGCTAGACCGTGTGCCATCGATCGGAACAAGTGATAGTCAGATGGAGCAACGTCTGGAGAATACGGCGGGTGGGGTAAGATCTCCCATTTCAGCGTGTCCAAATATTTTTTGACCACCTTTGCGACGAGGCCGAGCATTGTCATGCTAGATAATGACTTTATCGTGTCTTTCCTCGTACTATGGTCGTTTTTCTTTTAGTGCTCTGCTCAAACGCATCAATTGCGTTCGATATCGATCTCCTGTGATGGTTTCACTTGGCTTTAGCAGCTGATAATATATCACCCCCAGCTGGTCCAACCAAATGCAGAGCATGATCTTGGCACCGTGAATGTTCGGTTTTGCCGTCGACGTGGAGGCATGTCCAGGCTTTCCCCATAACTTTCTTCGCTTAGGAATATCGTAGTGGACCCATTTTTCGTCGCTAGTTACAATGCGATGTAAAAATCCCTTTCGGTTGTGCCTTTGAAGCAGCTGTTCACGTGCAAAGAAGCGCCGTTCGACATCTCTTAGTTTCAAGTCGTAAGGAACCCAGTTTCCTTGTTTCTGAATCATCCCCATGGCTTTGAGGCGTTTTGATACGGCTTGCTGTGTCACTTGCAACGATTCGGCCAATTCTTCTTGGGTTTGAAACGCATCTTGGTCGAGTAATGCTTCCAATTCAGCATCTTCGAAAATCTTCTCCCTTCCACCACCATGTCGGCCTTCGACTTCATAATCACCATTCTTAAAACGTTGAAACCATTTCTTTTATTTTTTTTTATTAACTTTACAAAGATTTATTGAATTTACCCTACTTAAGAGCCCCACAATAAGTTTGCGAATCTTAAACTACGCACTTAATTTACACCCTACATGGGTGATTATTTTTTAAACTGGGCCTAAAGTATATTACGTCTGGGCTGGTAAGTCATTTCTACGTAATCGTGAGCTCCTGTTCACACGCAATAGCGATCTTGCTAGTTGGTTTGGATGAACCGAAAGTTTCAATGCATATTTCGCGCTTTGTTGCTCTATTTCAGTTCGTACGTCTGGAATTCTTAAGTCGTGTTGGATGTTCTCATTTCGGATATACCACGGTGCTCCGGTGATTGTGCGAAGAATTTTTGATTGCGCGCGACGAAGAATTTCGATGTTGCTGCTACTCGTGTTGCCCCACAGCTCACACCCATAGGTCCAGATTGGTTTTAAAACAGTGTTGTATATAATGACTTTATACTCCAGACTCAGGGCTGAGCGAGAGTTTATAAGCCAGTGCAAAGAACCTGCCTTTAACTTAAGGTAAGTGTTTAAATGAGTTATGCATCCACCCACTTTATCCAGAAAAACTGGCGCACCCTACTAAGACAGCTTAATTCACCACAGCAGATGACACTACATCACACCACAATTGATAACATCACCACACCCAGCAAGCGGTCACCACACGACGGCATCGCATGCCGCAAAACCAACAAAAAAAGGATTTGAACAATTCTTCAGACGATCATCGCACGTCAACTTTCGAATACCCACATTCGCATATATGTACGTTCGTTCATAAGCGGCGCCACGAAAATCCGACTTACGCCTACCCCGCTCCGTACACCTACATACCTTCGTCGATTGAATATAATTTATTATTTTGTATAAATTTAATTATGTACATTAAATTATTGAAAACACATTAAATTACATTCAATGGTTGTACATTTTAACCCGTGTGCTTTTTTATTAAAGAAATGTTAAAGTGGTTAATACTTTTCGGTGCAAATTTGGGCAGCAAAATAAGAATGGTCCTTCGAGCCTTACCGACAGGCACCTTCGGATTTATCAACATAAGAACAAACTAAAATTAATAAGAAAAATAATATTTAATTGTTTACAACAAAGTGCAGTGACACCAAAAATAAAGCACGTACTACATATCAATACATAAATATATGATAACACAGTGGTACATAAATCTAAATGCATATATCTATATACATAACACAACCAAAAGTGTGGTGACAAAAAAAATCAGCAGATAAAAAAGTGTGCAGTGAAATATATACATATATGTACATATGTACATACAATTATCAAAAACAAATTCATATTTGCGCAAAATTTGGATAAAATTCCTAATTAAATAAAAAAAAACAACATTAACATACATATATTAAAAGTGCGTGTCAACCAAAACTTAAAATTATATAAAGAACAGTGTACAGAAACTAAAAACAACACACGAACCGGGCGCGAAACCCCCAAACTAAAAATACAAAACATAAATAAAAAACAAACACTATTCGGGCGCGAAACCTAAAATCAAACAAAAATAAACAAAAACTAATAACCGGGCACGCGCTAAACTTACCTAAATCCAACAACACGCACAAGGAGCTCAGCAGCAAGCAGATGAATACAGCAAAGGAATTGGAGCAAAACGAACAGGCATACTATACATAACGTTTTACCCTACAAAATTAAAGTTAGCGTATTCTGTTCATCTACGATAACTTTATTATGCATATACATATGTATGTAAAATTGGTAGCTTATATAT
The DNA here is from genome assembly GCF_016617805.1 of Bactrocera tryoni. NCBI lineage: Eukaryota > Metazoa > Arthropoda > Insecta > Diptera > Tephritidae > Bactrocera > Bactrocera tryoni. The sequence continues at coordinate 582,447 of NW_024396614.1, forward strand.
ACAATTAACGATGAAATAACGATTCTGTTGATTAGTAAATGCGGTTAACAAACGTTTTGGGTTTAATTTTCGGGAAAACCGTAAAACTGTATGGCGTTATATATATTGACGTATATAACTAAATAATAACTTTTTGCCTATTATGCTTAGCAATAACTCTTCTGTTGGAAAAAAAACAGTAAGCAGGTTAAACAAATAAGCAAAAGAAAATTAAAACACACAACCAGCATTATCAACAAATAAATCTAAATGCTAACGTACATACATACATATATGCTTATTGATACGATACATAAAGTATATAGCACATACAAACATATTGTATTTATATATACATATAAATTCAAAAGTGCATATGTAACTTTTTAACAAAGGAGAAAACCTTTTTTCCATTCCTTTTCTCGCTCTCTCACCTTTGCGAAAAAAAATAAAATATAAGTACATTCAATCTGCGAAATACATTTAATAACAGAAACAAAATAAATATATTAACAAAGTGTATACGAGAGCCAACATTATTGGGACATTACCCAATTCGCTTCGCGCACTCTTCCCAGTGCGAACATACATATTTACATGTACGGTATAGAATCAGCCTGTGCTAACATACCCTACACTGGGTACTAAATATCAAATTATTAAATTATAATTAATTTTCAAAATAAAAAAATCGATTTCTTTTAAGATAAAGCAGCACGGAATATTACAAAATACATTTATTAAAACCACTACAAAAAATCAGTTAAAAAAAATCTACATAATTTGTGAACACTGCATATACAAACATACATACATATATTAAAACATATAGATCTTCAAAGCCTACATTGGCATCCATTCGGCAATACCTCTTGTTCTTTGACAAACAAAACAAACAGCAGGTTTGCGTACAAAGAGCGAATTGATCTCTCTAACGAGCTCTCAATTGCTTAAGAATATAAGGAAAAGCATAATGACGAATAATGAAATCTCGATTATCACTTTACCATGCGAGAGTATAAAATGTTCGGTGACACCCGAACTTAGCCCTTCCTTACTTGTTAATTACAGGGTTTTTACACCTTAACATTCCAATTTTTCCAATTATGAAAAACTTTTAGATGTTAGTTCCGTAACTAAACAGAGAGAAAGAATTGTACTCCATACCAATCTACTGAGTCAGAAACAGCTCTTACTGTGGAAAACATGACTTTCGTGTGGTTTTCAGTATGGTAAAACTTTTTCAGAGTTTGTACTTTTTGATTTAAAAAGCAATTAATAATGAACAGATTTACTCTGTAAGTGTGTTTAAAATCGTGCACATTTATTACCAAAATAATGGTTCGGTTCGTGTGGCGCATCGCAGGCTGCGTCCAACATGAAGTTCACCTAATAACGCGACCGGTCTTAACGCAATCAATTTATTTATTATTAAAATAACATGCTCTAACAGGTGGGTTGAAAAGTTCCTGGGCTGACACATAGTATACTGTACTACTAATGTTAAATCCGTAAGATTTTTAGTCTGCCCTTATCTTTAAAATATATTTGAATGAATTTCACACCTGCCGAAATATACATCCTGCCAAGAAAGTATTGGGAAGTCTTCATTTTTCCCTTCTCATCTCCCGCTTATATGGAAGACAAAATTTTTTTTCCAAGGTTGGTACAACTGCCCTTAATAGTGATGACAAAAATTACCGCGACCTGTCTACCAGTGTCTTTACAGCAGTTGTTTATGTCAGTCGACCACAGTAGTGTTTGTCGAATTTTACAAATTTTTTTTAAGGTTTTTTTAAATTTTGGCCAAACACTCAACAAATATCATTGAGCTAACACCGTTTTCACCTGATTTAGCTCCTTGTGATTTCTGGCTATTCTAGTAACTCAAAGAACCTATCCGGGAAACCGTTTTGAGTTAATTGAAGACATCAAAACAAATTCGACGCGAGAGCTGAGGTCGACTGACATAAACAGCTGGTGTAAACACACTGGTTGACAGATCGCGGTAATTTTTGGAATCGCGATAAAACAGTTGCACAAACCTAGGAAAAAAAATTTAACTGTCTTCCATATAAGCGGGAAATTTAAATGAAGAATTCCCGATACTCTCTGGACAGGCGTAAGTTTATGAGATATGGCATTTTGAATGAAGCAACTTTTGTTAGTTTACAAAAAATGGAGTAAAAGCAATTTTGTTATTAATAAAGCATTTACTGGTTAATTGAAGGTTTGGATTGATCTACATTATTACGGCCCTCAACCAGGGAAACCAACCGTTGAAAAGTGGTTTGTTAAGTATGAACGAGGTGTAATAGCACCGAGGACCATGAAAGCAGTGGACGCCCTAAAGAGGCTGTTACCGCCTGAAACATTAAAAAGGTTCACAAAATAGTTTCAGATGACCGTAAAGTGAAGTTGTTCGAGAGACATGAGAGCTCTAAAGATATGAAATAAATGTATTGGATACATTGCGAATGAATATTTTGGTGTGCAAAACCTCTGCGCAAAGTTCCTGTTCTCAGACCTCAAGAGAATGCTCGCTGGGAAGAAATATATTGAAGAGATCGCAGAAGCTGAGGGTTATTTTAAGGCTTAAAGCAAATGTGTTATAAAAATCGTATTGAATAATTTTTTTCAAATTGTATCAAAGACAAAATTTATGTTAGTCTACGAACTTTTAGCACATTTATTAAATATGTTATATAAAATATTTGACAAAAGTCCAGTGCAATTAAAAAAATTGTGATAAACGCAATAGAGCATTTTAAGCATAAATACTCGCATGCCTACCAGTTAAACATTTAATTAAAATTCAAATTTTCGCCCATTGTGAATGAAGTTTTTGTTGTTGCCTGGTTTCACCATCGTTTTTGCTTTGTTTTTTTTTTTTGTAGGAAATTGATGGCGCGAGCATCTGCCAGCAACCGCCCATCAAGCCGGCTGGCGAACTAGTTTAAGAGCAAAACACAACAACAACACCAATGAAATTTGCGCATGTAAATAAAAGGGTATTTGTTTGTGTGGAGATGGTTAGTGTAGCTAATTTATTTTTTTTTTGCTGTTGCTGCGGCAACAATTTGTAACAGGAAATGGCGTTGACCGCAGTTGCAGTCATGCGCCGCTGGATTGAATTGAAATATTATTGTGCGTGTGACTAGGGTGCTCCACTATTTTCACACATTTGAAAGTTGATTAGAGAATATTATGAGTAATTGTTAAATAAACATTTTCGTCTTCTTGATTAACGACTTGAGTGGTACTGACCGTTAGGTGCATCAAAAAAGCTTGGCGGCTTCAACAAGGTGATCAAATATATGAAATTGAGGTTATTTGTTTGAAAATAGACATAACTTCCGGTAGGATTACAAGTTTAATGTATATATCTCCTAAGCCACTAGAGCTACAACAAACACACTCTCGATATAACGGTACTGTGAAAACTACTAAAGCGCGATAAATCAATATCTAAATACTGCAGACATTCAATTTTACCACCGAGATGGTATGAAAGTTTTATGGGAGCTGGTGTGAAGATTGGACGATGGGCGCGGCACCGCCTACTTGAAATCCCATATCTCGATGCCGGACCAACCGATTTCAACAAAATCTTGTACGTGGTATTTTTCTGTCACATTATGGAAATGGACGAAATCGAACAACAACCACGACTACTTCCCATATAGCTAGCACTATTTTAAATTCTACTTGATTCGTTTAGTTTCCTGTACATAAATCAAGAAGCAATTAATATAATGGGATGAGAATTTGCTTGAATAAAGTCTTTAGTGTGTGCCACCTTATGACCAAAAGTTGTTGAAATTTAATAAAAACTGTTGAAGCCCACATTCAATATTCCAAAACCAGTTAATCATAAAGACAATGCTACACAAGGGAGCTATGCAAACGTGTGAAAGCCAACACTGCAAAAACAATATTGCCCCAAAACCTATCAAATGGAAGCGTTGAAACTATAACTGCATGACGCAATTTATGTCTACAATGCAAAATATGATTTAAGAAATAATCAAAGCACAAAACCAAATGTTGCAAACTTTTTTGAGTAAAAAATGAGCATATTGAACATTTGTATATGGAATGCTAATGGTGTTAACCAACATAAATTGGAACTTATTAGATTTCTTGATGAAAATAATATAAATGTAATGCTTTTGTCAGAAACTCATCTTACGAACAAAAACAATTTTTTATACCGGGATTAAGACTCTATGTTACAAACCACCGAGATGGAAAGGCACATGGAGGAACTAGCAGTGCTAGTTAGAAAACGGTTAAAGCTCCGCGCATTAGAATCTTATGCCATAGTGCGATTACAAGTTACAACAATAACTATAAAAAATCGCTGCGGGGACTTAAACCTGATGACTATATACTGCCCACCTCGGTTTAAAATTACAGACATCGAATTTAAAAACTTTTTGGAACACTAGGCCATAGATTTCTAGCAGGTGGAGATTACAATGCAAAACACACATATGGGGGCTCACGACTAATTAATCCGAAAGGACGACAGCTGTATCAAACTGTTATGAATAGGCACAATAATCTTGACATAATATCTCCTAGTATGCCGACATATTGGCCTAGTAACAAAATAACGGATTAATTGGTTTTACTGTAATCAAAAATATAGATACATCGCACTGTTGATACATGTACTGATCTATCTCCAGATCACACTCGTGTACTAATAAAGATATGTGAACAACCCATATTTCTTGATCTAAAGTGGGCTTAACATCTTTTAAAAGGAATTGGCTTAAATATGAAAAATATGTGAGTAGCCTCATTAATATTGAGCGCAACATGAATACAGGAAAAGATATTGACGAAAGCAAAAGAGAACTCAATGATATAATAACTAGCGCAGCTGTCTTAGTAACACCTAACAAAAACTGAAAGCCGCTTCGCCCCACAAAAATCTCTAAAAAAACGTGCAAGATGAGAATGGCAGATACATCGCTCCCCTTCCACTCAGATTCAATTGAAATCTGTTGTACGCAAATTAAAAAGCGCTTAAACGTGAGGAAAAATTTTACACTGAAATGTAGTATATAAAGAAGCTGTGTCCAAATTCAAGCAAGCAAAATTCACTTTGGAAAGCCCAAAAGTTCATGAGGCCACCAACTGATTCCAACATGCCTATACGAGACTTGGGTGGAAATTAGACTCGAAGTGACGAGGAAAAGGCTAATTGTTTTGAAAATCACCTAGAGAAGGTACATATTTCAACCCAATTTGCCAAAGAACAATTTTAAGCTGGCAATAATTTCAGAAAGTGAAGTTTTAAAAGACTCGAACGACTCTTTAGCTGTGTTGACTGCTAAAGAGTCGCTCGGGTCTTTTAAGACTTCACTTTCTGAAATTATTGGAATCATCAAAGAACTTAATCCAAAAAAGTCGCCGAGACATGATAATATTACCCCAAAAATGCCCTTTGCTCTTCAATGCAATTCCTTGTTTTGGAAACTATCCAATTTCAAGAAAAAAGTCGCAGATCCTCTTGATAGCTAAACCTGAGAAAGTCTTAACACAGCCGTCTTCATTCAGACCAATCAGACTTCTACCCAGTCTTTCTAAAATATTTCAAAAGTGTTACTATCAAAGATGTCTCCTTTCCTCCACGAAAATAATATAATACCAACGCACCAATTCAGGTTTCGTTAAATACATAGCACGATAGAGCAAGTTAATAGAATTACTAACGAAATAAGGAAAGCATTTGAGCACAGGGAGTACTGTTCAGCAATATTTCTAGACGTGGCTTAGGTGTCTGTTAAGGTGTGGCATGTTGGCCTTTTGCATAAGATTAAAAATATTCTACCTTTAGAATTTTATAAAACATTGGAGTCTTATTTAAGAAATATACAATTTATAGTAAAAGTGGGAGATTTCATATCTAAAGAACGACAGATAAAGGCTGGTATACCACATGGCAGTGTTTTAGGCCCAATTCTATACATAATATACATATACCGCAGATCTTCCAACAGCTAATAACATATAATATTAGGGGGATTCTCTTGCTCTTTCAAAACCCTTGCACGATGCACGAGTTTGCAGATTTGTCCACCTAGTGCAACGGCACAACAACAAACACAAGCAGAAAAATATTTGCAAGGGCTCTAAAATATGCCAGACCAAAACCCATGTTTATTTTCGTGCAATGACACATAAAAAAATAATTGCAACCCTGTGCTAGCTGTCATTTTACATAAAGACATATGTCGCCGTTAAATTGTTGAGGAAGGTAAATTTTAAATAGATTTTATAATTTCTATTTAAATAAGGATTTGTTACAGTTTTTTTTTGTTAAGAAGGAATGCAGAAGGTGCGCCAATTCACAATAGCTATGCACAATAGTAATTTACAATAAATTGACCGAATCAGCCGTTCATATATCACCAGATTCTGCAATGGACGCTCTCGTGCTCTTGTATATTTCGGTATAGAATTTTTGCAATCTGCAATCTTGCAAGAGCAAGAGAATCCCCCTATTGACTTCGACTTTTGCGGATGGCACTGCTTTAGTGAGCCGTACAAATGCCACATTATAGCATCAAAAATATTAGCTTAGCACTTGAGTTCTGTCGAAGAATGTGAATGAACAAAAGTGTAAGCATGTTACATTTTCGCTTAGACCAAAAATGTGCCCCGCATCAAATATTATATTAACAATATTTTAGTACCCCAAACGAATGAAGTAACATATTTTGGTATTCACATAGATAGAAGACTAATGTGGAGCAAACACCTTGCGAGTAAAATAACTTGCATGAAGATAAGAACTGCAAATTTAAATTGGCTTTTAAATAAAAACTCAAAACTTAGTCTAGACAACAAAGTGCGTTTATATAATGTGGTCATAAAACCGATTTGGATGTATGGCATTCAACTGTGGGATACGACCTGTGTAACTAATATTGATATAATACAAAGATTCCAATCAAAAATGCTAAGAACAATCACGTGTTCACCATGGTACATGCGTAATGAAAATATCCATAAAGAACTTGGTATTTCTATGGTAAAGAAAGAAGTAGAAAACAGCACAATTAAATATAAATCTAAACTCCGAGATTACCCAAACCCTTTGGCTAATGCTTTGGTACATTCCTGCGATGAAACACGCCTTAAAAGAAGAGATACGCCTGCGTACTAAGGAGCATCGTATAACCAAAACAGCTCAAACACTTGCTTGATTGTCTAGTTTTTAAATAAATTTCAGATTTTATAACTTATTGATCGGCTTAAAAAAAAAGGAGATTCAATAAATAAGAAAGATATATAAGAAACAAAATGCAAAAAAACAAAAATATGGTAAAACAGAGCAGAAATCGGCTCGTAATCGAAAATGCCTTGCCTTGGTACCATTTCTCCATAGCAGAAATGTCTTTGGTGGAACCGTTCCCCATATTCGTCACTTACGGTCCATACATTTTCGAGGAAAAAATTCAGATGGGAGTCCAGAGAGTGAATTTTACACTTTTCCAAGAAAATTTTTAACAACGCTTTTAAAGACACTCCAGGCTCGTGTTTCATTTTCATTGAGCATTTCCTCAAATATTTCATCTTTCTGCCTTTTTCTGTAAAAAGGAATACCTATTTACATCTCTTTGGAAAAAGTTCCAACCTTTTAGTCTGGTTGTTAAAAGTTCGGACTACTATTTTGAAAGGCTTAGATTTCGAACTAAGTCATTAAGTTCACCCTGTGAATTTAGATACGGTACTGTTGTACATCCTAGTAAATCAAATAGTCGATCGGTTGTTATTTCCTTTGCGGTTTCTGTAACATCACTTGAAGAGCTAGCCGATTCTTGTTCTTCATCGACACTCCAATATTCTGGAGCTTTCAAAATGGGAAGTTGTTCACTGTGTTTGACAGGTCTTAAAGCTGATGGTAAATTACAGTACTTAAACGTATATTTGGGCTTCGGTCCAATACATTTGATATTCGTGAGGCAAAATTAGCAGTCTGTAACATGGTGTTTAGGTGCTCTCCAAACCACTGGCACTACAAAGGTCATTTTATGATTTGAACCGTTTAACCCAGCTGCTAACAATGTTACACAAGTTTTACAACAGATACATATTAGGGGCCTATGCTTTGCCTTGGTCTCCAACTTTAACACCAAAATGCAGTCCGTAAGCTTTTAGTACAAGCGGAGTAAAATTACGTATTTACGATTTAATATTTAAATATAATAAATTTTGTAAAATTAAATGATCGAAAAATACGCTGTTTGCTTCAAGCAGGCAGAACCGGTCTAAACCGTATAAAACCCTGGTCGTATGGAAATATGAGATGATGCACTATAATGAAATTTAATGATTTGTAAAATCTAAAGCCGCAGCCTACAGAATGTTTATGGGTGATAGATTTGACTTTAGGGTATCAAACTGCATTAGAAACACCCAAGAATTTTCATTTCACGAATGTGTGTAAAAGTTAGGATTTTTCATGCAATAAGACTACTACTACTATAGACACCAGCGACTAAAATTGCAAAAGCAACGTTATCGGTTGAACTTTCCAGTTATAGTTTTCAAGCTTTCCTATCACAACCACATTTGTTGTCCTAATATGTACAGTAAGAGCATGTACGCAACCGGGACTAAAAGGCGGGCGTTGACGGCTTTTGCACAGTTTTGGTAAATACTTTTGCCGCTAATAGCGTTACTATAGGTTTTAGTATCTTTCGTTGGAGGATTTGAATGCCGTTAACTTTGACGTTGACTTTGCGTTTCCTCTCGCGCACAACAGCAAACTGCAAGTTATGCAAAATACTCGCCCATGGATTGCCCCAGCAGCCGCCAGCAACAACGAAGCGTAAGAACAATAATATGCAGTATTAAAAGAAAGCGCATTAACAGAGCACATGCATAAGTGAAGCGTGGAACGTAATAGGAAAGAACAGCTTTGGTAAGTTGTAAGCTTAGACGATGTGTGCTCTCCAGGGACACAAATTTGGTATTGGTGTTAGTTACAAAAAAAGTAATAACCCCGACGTTTTTAGGGTTTAGATATGTTGGGAATTTAAGATATGATTTTCGAAAAAAATATGAGCTCTGCAAATTATTATTTCTAATTTTAAAGTTTTAAGATCTATTACACAAAGTTTATAGGGTATCTACAACTTCGAAGTTATGAATGTCTACAGTGACGTGCCAAGTCGCGAGTGCGACGACTGTTTGTTTGAAGACAGGAGCTATTTCGTCTTGCCCACTGTCACTGCCAGACCCATTTGCTTTGCTTCCTTGTCCAGTCTGGAGAAAGCAGAACTAACGGCGCGGGTGTTGAGGCCGATGATATCAATATCATCGGCATACGCCAGCAGCTGTACACTCTTATAAAAGATTGTGCCTGCTCGATTAAGTTCAGCAGCTCGAATTATTTTCTCCAGCAGCAGATTGAAGAAGTCGCACGATGGGGAGTCGCCTTGTTTGAAACCTCGTTTGGTATCGAACGGCTCGGAGAGGTCCTTCCAGACCCTGACGGAGCTTTTGGTTTTGCTCAACGTTAGTTTACACAACCGTACTAGTTTAGTGGGGATACCAAATTCAGACATCGCGGCATAAAGGCAGCTCCTTTTCGTGCTGTCGAAAGCAGCTTTGAAATCGACGAAGAGGTGGTGTGTGTCGATTCTCCTTTCATGAGTTTTTTCCAACATTTGACGGATGGTGAATAGCTGGTCGGTTGTTGAATTTCCAGGTCTAAAGCCACACTGATAAGGTCCAATCAGCTTGTTGACGGTGGGCTTTAATCTTTCACACAATACGCTCGATAGTACTTTATACGCGATGGTGGCGCAGATTGTGGGGACTCCCTATTTGTGGATTGGGCAGAGCACACTTAAATTTCAATTGTTGGGCATGCTTTCATTCGACCATATTTTACAAAGAAGCGGATGCATGCTCCTTATCAGTTCTTCGCTGCCGTGTTTGAATAGCTCGAGCGACAATCCATCGACCCCCGCCGCTTTGTTGTTCTTCAGACTGATAATTGCTATTCGAACTTCATCATGATTGGGCAATGGAATATCTCCTCCATCGTTATCCATTGGGAGATCGGGTTCTCCTTCTCCTGGTGTTGTGCGTTCACTGCCATCCAGCAGGCTGGAGAAGTGTTCCCTCCATAATTTAAATATGCTGAATGGTGGCGTGCGTTTTTTGCTGCACAGAGGCGGGTGCGAATCTTAGCTGCAACAAGATAGTGGTCCGAGTCGATGTTAGGACCTCGGAGCGCACGCACATCTAAAACACTGGAGAGTGTCTTCCATCTATCACAACATGATCCAACCAGATCGATCATAGTTTTTCGATCCGGAGACAGCCAGGTAGCTTGATGAATCTTCTTATGCTGGAATTTAGTACTACAGATAACCATATTTCGGGCTCCGGCGAAGTCGATCAGCCTCAACCCATTTGGTGATGTTTCCTCATGGAGGCTGAATTTACCGACCGTAGTGCCAAAGATACTTTCTTTGCCCACCCTGGCGTTAAAGTCGCCAAAGCACGATTTTGACATCGTGGCGCGGCAGCCTTCATAAGTGCGCTCCAAGAACTCATAAAAGGCATCTTTGGTCACATCGTCCTTCTCTTCCGTCGGGGCGGGGGCGCAAATCAGCAATATGTTGAAGAACCGCGCTTTGATGCGGATTGTGGCTAGACGTTCATTCACCGGAGTGAATGATAGTACTCGGCGACGGAGTCTCTCTCCCACCACGAATCCCACACCAAACTTGCGCTCCTTTATATGGCCACAGTAGTAAATGTCACAAGGACCTACTCGTCTCTGTCCTTGTCCCGTCCGTCGCATTTCGTGGACGGCGGTGATGTCAGCCTTTATTTTTACGAAGACATCAACCAGCTGGGCAGCGGCATCTTCCCAATTCCCTCAATTCGTAGCTCTTACTTCGTTTGCCATGGTCGTCATCAAAATGGGGTCTCTTATCCGAGGTGTTTTATGTTCGTGTTCGCCCGAATTCGGCATTTTTTAATTATTTTATTATATTTTGATGAACATTGTTCCTATAAAAATGGTTAGACGTATATATCAACCTGGGTATATGTATATAGGTAACCGTTTATTGCACAGTTTCCACAACAGTGTCGTAAGAGAAACGCATTAGCAATAACTATTTAAGGAATGAGGAAAACATATTTTCTTGCTCTTGAAAAATTTTCCCTACAGGGCATATATCACAATACCAATGCGGAGCCAGCAGCATCCTTTGTTGTGGCATATTTCAAAATGAATTATATGTCTTCGGTGGTTCACCACATTGGATATTCTTTGTTACTTTTTAGCAAATTATGCGCTCTTATGCGTCAGTCCCTTTTGGATTTGACTACTTATCAAAGCTTTTGTTAATCACTATACAATAAAATTTTGTCTCAAACTACTTTGTTTGGTACGCGTGTCTTACTGAGTACACGTTTAACAACAAAATGACTGTACAGGTTATGACACCTGACTTTACACTTTCCATATATGGTAATACAAAAAGAAAATGCAAACAATAAATCGGGATGATAAATGATAGTCTCTCCTTATTTAAATCAATACCGAAATCCTGAAAAGGCACATGCAATTATAAATACACTCAGGCAAACACGCACTTCAGGCAACCTAACTCGTTTCGGAAAATCTCTTGGGGAAATTGCAAATAAATGGAAAAGGAAAAATGGAAGGAAGCTTGGGTTTGAATTTTCCGAAATTGGGTTGAACTGTTTAACATCCGTTTCGTGTTGCTGTTTTCCAATAAAATTGTTGTTCTTGTTGTAGCTACTCAGTCACTGAAACAAACTGTTACCTCTTCTTCCTTTCACCAGTCGCACACAACTGCCTTCTTCACTGTTGGCAGTCAATTAAGGTATGCAAATATTTGTGTGCACTCCAGGCACAAACATCGGCTCCAACCAGAATCCTCTTGAGCACTGAAATATTTAGGGTTTTCGGGTTAGATTCCCTCTTTCAGTTACTGCTTTCGCCTTACATATATCCCCATATTCTCATACATTCGTATTTGTTTCATACTCTTGTATTACCCACATAGACATTTTTATGCTGATTTTTTTAAGTTTAAGGCGTTGAGCCACACATATCACACACAAAAGTACACCCATATTTACAAATATAATTGCATAATAAAATTTATTATTCTTTTAAATAAAATACTCCAATCGAGCCTCACTGGATATACATATGTATATATGTATTAGGGTGGTCCTTATATGTGTCAAAAATTTTTTTTTTGGAATTTTTGTCCGGGCATGGTGCCAATTGCTTTTCTATGCTAAGAAACACTCTCAGTATTTTTATTTAATTTTTAAAATAATATTTAGAGGTCGCTACCAATGTTTTAATTTTAATTTAAAACAATAAAATCACTATATTTATTGATATAAAACATTTACATGCAAAATTTAAGTAAACAAACAAATAAGAGTATGTTTTAATACTGAAATTGCGTGAAATCAGGATAGAAGTGTTGATTTTTTTGAATCAGGATATTTCTGTCTGTAGTCTTTTATCAACAAAAGCAAATACTGCTTTGCTCTTCATCGTTTGTTATCAATTTATTATATTCCTCCATTAAGGCAACACCACGCTCAGCAATATCATTCCCTACCCGCATAGAATGGACGATTGCTTTTGCAGCCTTAAAATCAGAATCATCTTTCCAAGTTTCAACGTCCTTACTCAAAAACTGTGATGAGATGCCCAGTTTATGAAAAAATCGTAAAGAGTTGCTAGTCACAAAATATTCTATGCTTTTTTCACTGATGTGTTCGACATCAATGCTTTTTCTTTTTGGACAATTCGCTACATCTTTGTTTTTTAGTGCATTTACCATCTTTTTCTTATCTTGAGCTGATAGTTCGTCGTCGAAAAATGCAAAAGACACCAACTCTTCTGATAAGTACCATAAATGGCCCAGTATTTTTTTCATAGTAATTTTGGCTATTACTGGGTTTATATTTTTAAAGGAGTCAAGGTCTTTTAATAATTGTAAGTCGTCTCTTGGTGCTGAATATCCGATAGCAGCTTGAAACCAGTATTTTACATATATCATGATTGTAAATATACATATATCTTTGATTGCTTTTTCTTCTTTCTTTGAAAGCTTAAACTGATGTCGAAAAAGGAAAATTTTCAAGCAGTACATGGCTTTAGCCATCCACCTGGCCTCCTAAATGATACTCCTTTTTCAGGAACTCCTCCCAAGTAAATGATCGTAAGATTCAGCAACTCTTTATAGTCATCTCGAGGTTATATTGGAGTTGGTTTTGTGCAAAAGAAATCCTGTCTTCAGCAATATTTTCTATGATCTTAAAGGACGTGGTATCATGAATTACTGTTTTATAATCATTTTGGTCAATTTTTTCCCAATTTTTGTTAAACCTTTTAAACAATAGAATATCAGGCCCACTAGATGGACCTAGAGCTTGATCAAGGCCAGCCAAAGCATATCTTTCTTCATTTTCTGTTCCAGAAGAACACAAGCTCCATTTATCAGACCGGTGTTTACAGCTGTAGTGTCAAAACATAAACGTTTTATTTTATCGCTTAAACCCCATGAAGTTATTGATTCGTAAACAGTTGATGCACAAGCTTTCCCTGTTCCACAATTCAATTTTGGAACCGCTAAAAGCTGATCTACTCCAAGTCCCGACACTAAAATTGGTAGACGATCTACAGTTTCGTGACCACTTATGTCTTCAATTAACTTGCCATCCCAATGAATCGTTAATGGCACAACAGGTTGAAACTCGTTTTTAAGAGATTGTGCAATTGCTTTTCGATTTTTTAAACGATTTCGACGTATTGAAGATCTATTAACATTAAACTCTGACGGGTGACATCCAGCACTTTTCAATGTAGATGCTATAACCACAGCAGCTTTTCTGTCACTTAATTTTGTGACATCAAGGCTAGCAGCTAAGTGGCTATTTATTACTTCTTTTCGAGCTCGTTTTTTTGGCGGTTGCACTTTTGAAGGTCCTAATGAAACTTCGAAATCAGATGCACTAGTTTCTTTGCTGGTAGTTGAGGAAGAAAGTACACATTTTTCTGTCAAAGCTGAAATACATCTGTTTTCTCTTTCACGTAACTTTTTGAGGCGTTCTTCTTTCTTTTTCAGTTCCTCACTTTTTCTCAAACTTTTTTTGTCTATTGAACCTATTAAACCAGGGCGATCTTTCTACCGTTGTGCTGATAAAAACTGCTTATCCTCTTCTACAGTCAAAATATTTAAAGCTTCAGAATGAGCAATATCAAACAAATCTTCTAATTTTTGTTGCCAATCTCGCTCTTTTTTCTCTATTGCTTTCGAACGTTTTTTCTTGTTCTCCTTATTTTTTTTTAGATTCTTCCACTCTATGAAGTATTTTTCTATTTTACTGATAACATGTTTTTTCAATCTTGTTGGTATACTAGCTGTTTCCCATAAATTCATGACTTCACCAGCAGCCACAGTAGCAGAATCTCGATCGGTTCTTTTTTCTTCACTTTTGTAGTAAAAAAATAAACGTAACACCTCACAAATAGAAGGTAATTTCGATTGATTTGGATTTGGTATTGACTGACCGATTAACCAAACGTTGGTTTTATTTCTGGTTAATAAACTACCGCCACTACTTGTTGACGCCATAACAAGTTGAAACAGAACGTATGTTTTGGAAAAGGAAAAGCACGTGTGTTCTGTATATTTACTAAATTCGAACTGAGAGTACTGAAAAAGAAAGGTTAAAAGGTTTGAAAGTTTCAAATGAAATGCAATGTACAACCATGTAAAAATAATGGCGAAAAATTTAAAATGCGTTACAAAAAAATCTGAAACTAATTATATAACTTCATAGTTATAATGTCTATAAAACTGCTCTTTTCAAAGTTCGACTTAAGGTAGCCACCTCTAAAACTATTCCAAAAATAGATTTTAAAAATTATTTTTTCTTATTTTAGGGTAGAGAATCATATTACGGGGTGCCCGGTTAAGTTTTAAAAAGTCGAAAAATAAGGACCACCCTAATATGTATATACATACATGTACATACTTTGATACCATATTTAATGCAAGCGAAAGAAATGTGTTTATTAGGGGTTTATACAAACCGTGATATACTTAAATGCCTAAAATAAAACTATATCAAAACAGTAACCTGAAAAGAAACCCGCAATAGCAATTATCGCTCTTTGGAACACATTACTATATGCTTTGGAATAAATACGGGGATGAAATATGATATTAAAGCAAATTAAATTTTAGATAACAGCAAAAAAATATAAATATACTGTAAAGTAATGCTGATATCATCCGTTTATGCACACAGCTTATGTCTAGAAAGAAGATGGAATAACTTTGGCGCCACAGCTAGATCAGACAATCACCCACACGAGGTTTTCGATATTGCAAGTTATACCAGTTTAAGGCAATATATGAGGATCGACATTTCATATTATACTCGTAAACAATACTTATCTTTCTAAAATGAGAAAAACAAAATAAATGTTCAATAAAATTGGAATGGAAACTTTTAATATTTTCTGGTTTTCAATTCCATCTAGATATTATAGATATTTCACCAAGATTAGTCTACATTCTAGAACACACCAACATTGAAACCTACAAAAATACAGCTGTTTACTCTTTACAAATATTACGGTGGAAACACTGTATGCAAATTCTGTGTCAAGAAGATTCGTTTCAGCTAAGTAGTGCGTAGTGTTCGATAAAATGCTTTGTTAGAATCAATCGCCAAAAAGGAAGCGCAAAGATTTGGCATCCCTGTTCCTTGCAAACATTGGTAAATTTGCACAATTATCTTAGTTAAGAAAAGAAACTTCAAAAACTTTTAAGTATGCATGCAAAAAACCCTAGCACTTACGAAAACTCCGTTGCAATAAGTCGATTGGAGGGAACTTAATTTATTTCCTGATAGGGAATAAATCAGAACTAAGTAAACAATGAAATGCTCCATACGCACGTTTCTACATATTTTTCATTGCAATCATGAGAAAATAGTTAAAACACCAAAGGCATATTAGTGAACTGAGTTAGTACAGACAAATATTGACGAAAAATACTTTTTTCATAATACGAGTGGAATAAAACAGTACGGCGTGAGAGAAAACAACAAACATTTCGTTTTGCAACATAAACGATACGAAGAATGTGAATTTCTTTAGGCTTGTATAGAACGAAAGAAGAGAAACGGGGGTTCTTACTTTAACCAAAGGAACGAAAATTCGAATTCGTGCCCGGGTATACACCTACTTATAGAAATATTCAATATATGTACATTCTTTTAGTAAAATAATGGCGAGAACAACGCTGCGTATACGTAACTTTTTATTTCGTCTATCTATTTCAAAATTAATTTATTCCGGATTCTCATTTAAATTTTAGGAATCTTTAGGAAAGTACGTTGGCTAGGTCATGCCGCCCGAATGGACGGCAATGCTCCTGCTCTGAAATTTTTCGACGCAGCATCCACCGGGAGGAGCAGAGGAAGAGTAAAATCTCCACTCCGTTGGAAAGACTAGATGGGGAAGGACCTGACTTCGCTTAAGCGGTTTTCCGCCAGTAAAGAAGAAGAAGAAGTCTAAGGTAAGCTTGTTGACGGATTAAAGTCCTAAGCTTGATTCCGTAGGTCTCTTTTATTCCATTATGTCTACTTTTTGCCTTAGTGCTGTTTTTAGAGATGCTGAGGTGGCTCACAACCAAGCCTATTATAATAATGCCATTAACCAAAATTTATATAGTATATGTACATTAATAATGACAGATCCAGCTTTAAGACGCAAATGATGCTGCGGCATACCAAGCCTCTCCAAAGCATTTAGAAATTCCACTGGATAATTCACGGCTTCGTCTTTATTGTAAAGACGATCGATCGATTTGTATGAGCGCAACCCTCCCAGAATTTGATTTTGAATCTTCCAGTTTAAATCATTAACATCGGCATTTTTGGCAGCTAAAATTGCGCGTGCACTCAAGTAATCGCAGTTACGATAATTTGGCCAATGTTCGGATAATCATTCATGATGAGTTCATCTTTCGTTGAAGTGAATTGGCAAAAGGCAGGTGAAATTGAAATCAAACCACTGGAAGTATCAACCGAAATTCGCCCATTTCCAATTCTTAGCGAATACAATATAAAATGCCATCATTAATGTAATTTTTTTCATATCCCTCAATTGACACGAATTTAAAGGCTGATATGTCGAAATGATCTTCGCGAAAACTATGCGAATTGTGGCATTCGAAGTAGCTAACGCATTGTCCATCGTTTGTTTCCAGTGATTATCATGTTCCGGCAAATGCTACTGCTGGCATGCTTCTCAAAAGTTGCACATACTGTACCATTCACAATATGCAATGATTTAAATGAAGTCGAACCGCGAGACGCACAACAGTCGGAAAACTTTCATGAATTGCAATAGTAAATATCCTACAAAGCGCTTTATTGCAGTTCACGTATCGACCCATTTAAAACTTGCCTATCTCATCTTGTTCAAGGCCAATAACCGCCATGTTGCTTTCTTTGGTGACGTATTCGGAAACGTATTTTATCGATTTCACCAAACTTGACATGAGTTTTTAATGGGAATTAGACAACAGTGGCGAATGTGGTGCGAACCATTTGTTGTCGACTTCGATATTCACTTCTCTAAGTTGAATGCTAAATATTCTGCCATTATCGTCTGGTGAGCTGCGCCGATAGAGGTGATGTCCATCATTTTCAGTTTGCGTTTCCTAAAGAAAAGCACGTGGATAGTGTTACGTGCATTTATTGTCAGACATACAATCCGAAGTGGGATTGTGATGTCCACAAGGTCCATGTACTATATTAGTGTTAATCACTTCGTATAATTCTAGATCTATCTCTGCATCAGGAAATTCCGCAGAAATGATTTCACCAATCTGATCTGGTGTAACCACCATCCAAAGAAGAATGGGTGCTCAACGGATTACATCCAGCATCGAACAGCACCATATATACCATAAGTTGCAGCAAGATAAAGTCCATTAAACATCGCAGCTGTTTGACAAGTCGTGCTGTAACATCGTAACGATCGCTTGCTGATTGACCGCGGTCCATAATTCCGCACGTATGTCATTGCATCCTGCGAATATTTCTTGCCTTGCCTTGCCTTGGGCTGCCATACGTTGATGGCAAAAAGTACGCCGACCGATATTAGCGTGACCTCTTCGAGGCTTCGTAACAAATTTCAATCTGTTACTGATCACTTTGTGTGAAACACACATAAAGTTTTCACTGAATACTTTTCAGTATTTTTTTTTAAAGCCGGAATAAAAAGCAAGTGACCGAAATTTAACGATTAAAATAATTTACGAATCAAAATATTAAAAAACAAAACAAACAAAAATTGAAAAAAAAAAAATGTATGAAAAAAAGTTTATTTTTAGAATCTTCCAATTTTCCGACTTTTCCCCACAAAAATTATAAGGATTTTGAGTTTTAAACCTTCCCCGATCCTTCTCGTAGCATTACTAACAAACAAACATTCATTTTTGTATACAATCGTTTGTATGGGAAAGAGGAAAGGGAGGTTTTTAGGCATTTTCCGGCAATTATTCGAACTCTTCTCGGCGTAAAAACCATCTTTGAACTTCAACGAACATTTAAAAAGAAGAATTGGCCAAATTTGTCCAGGCGTTGTTGAGTTATGCGCTTAGAAACACATTTTGCGATTCATTTTTATATATGTATAAGATGGTCAAATCAAGTGAATTATAAGATTGGGATTTCTGAAGCAATTTTTGCTAACAAAAAAGAAAGTATCTAGGGCTTATACAAAGTAATGTTAGTATTGTAACAAGTTAGTGCATTTGCGGATATAATATCATTTTCCCATTTTCGAAACATTTTCTGGTGTTGCTATTTTCGGAACCTGAACTCGGCCATTTTGCCACCATTTTGCCACAATTCAATTAAAATTATTTTTTAAATATAACTTTGTAAAATATGGCAACGCGTTAACTAAGAGAGCACTCTGGCTAATTGCATAAATGTTTTTATGCAAGTTTTAAAGCAGTCACAACCGTAGCTTTTAAGAAAAAAAAAATTATATAATTTCTTCATCTCATGTTATGCAGAGTTCATTATCTCTCAGCTAGGAAGTATAAAGAAAATTTCCACACCCCGCGCATATTTTTGAGTAATTTAAGACAATTGCCCAAAATCAGCTTCATACTGAGGTAAGCTATCGAAGACTAAATTGTAACGAACATAATCAGCTAAGCTTGTGAGGAAAAAACAGACGGATGGACATAATTCGAAAATCGCTTCTAGATTTACAGCGGCAAATAATTAGTTAAAGATATCATGACACACCATTGCATTTTAAATATGACCAATAGAAACTCATTTTCCAATAGATTAGTTTTCACTAAAATCTTTTCAGTGTTTTTAACATTTACCATTGATTCGTGTCGTTTCCTCATTAAGCCAAGAACACTGAAACTTTTATCTCAATTTCTTTATTTGTATATTTTTTTACTCCTGGGAGAAAAATATCACAGTTATAACAATTGCTGTATTTTAGCTGCGCCGAACTGATCTGCTCAAGAAGTTTGATGGAAATGAATTTTTGAGTAAAGCATTGTTTCAGCACTCACCACTCACCTCCCGAGATCCATTATTCTACCACTTGGGTATTAAATATTTGAAGAGGGAAGCGTTTTTTTAAAGTTATCCGCATTTCCATCAATTAAGCGAAATTAATGACAATCACAACGTGTATTTGGCGTCAACTTTAAAATTAGCCTTTTATATCCTCGTAGCAGTGCTACCGCCACTCGACGAAGTGTCTGTCCTTATTGGCCTTCCTCAGTTTATAGCTAGTTGTTATACTCTCGCAACGGGTCGGCTTTATTATACCGTTCCAGGGTTTCGGGAATAAAATGGGTATGGTCAGATGGAGGAGACTCTACAAATTGCAAATTTTCAACTTTGAACGCAAATATCTCGAAAACTACAAGCTTCTTGCATCTATAACTATATATATCCTTGATCAGGATAATCTCCTCGATCCGGCCATATGCTTTTTATCCTTGAAATCCTGGGACGATATACTAAATTCTTCCCCTCGCAACAAAGTTGCTAAGGAGAGTATTACAGTTTTGTTCACATAACGGTTGTTTGTAAGTCCTAAAACTAAAAGAGTCAGATATAGGGTTATATATAACAAAGTGATCAGGGTGACGAGTAGAGTTGAAATCCGGATGTCTATCTGTCCGTCCGTCCGTGCAAGCTGTAACTTGAGTAAAAATTGAGATATCATGATTAAACTTGGTACACGTATTTCCTGGCTCCATAAGAAGGCTAAGTTCGAAGATGGGCAAAATCGGCCCACTGCCACGCCCACAAAATGGCGAAAACCGAAAACCTATAAAGTGTCATAACTAAGCCATAAATAGAGATGGACGTATTTTTCGTATCTCGGAAACTACTAAAGCTATGTCAACCAAACTCTACAAAATCGTTTCCTTCAGGCATTTACAGTTATATACAGTTTAAAAATGGAAGAAATCGAATAATAACCACGCCCACCTCCCATACAAAGGTTATGTTGAAAATCACTAAAAGTGCGTTAACCGACTAACAAAAAACGTCAGAAACACTAAATTTTACGGAAGAAATGGCAGAAGAAAGCTGCACCCAAGCTTTTTTAAAAAATTGAAAACGGGCGTGGCCTCGCCCACTTATGGACCAAAAACCATATCTCAGAAACTACTACACCGATTTCAATGAAATTCGGTATATAATATTTTCTTAACACCCTGATGACACGTACGAAATATGGATGAAATCGGTTCACAACCACGCCTTCTTCCAATATAACGCTATTTTGAATTCCATCTGATACCTTCTCTGTATAATATATACATTAGGAACCACTGATGATAGCGGAATAAAACTTTACACAAATACGGTATTTGGAAAATATGTAAATGACGGATAATGATATCTCGATTATCACTTTATCATGAGAGAGTATAAAATGTTCGGTGACACCCGAACTTAGCCTTCCTTTCTTGTTTATTATCTGATTTCTCTTTAGGGTTCTAATAAAACATATATGCGGTATACAACGGGTTATCAATAGCTTTTTTTTACATACGTCACGTGAGTCGTGTCAAGCTGTCATACTATTTTTGTTCAGTGTTATTTGGCATTTTATCATGCTAAGATTTTACAAATCGTTCAACTTTATTACAAAGATTCGCGTTCTGTAAAGACTGTGTTTCGTGCGCATCAACACCATCACCCATATTGAGCCCGAGCATTCATTATTCGACCGAATAGACCACGTCCAGCACGCAGCGAAGAAAATATAGCAGCCGTGGCTGAGAGAGTACACGAAGAACGTAGAGAGTCGGTTCGGCGCTCTCCGGCAGCAACTCGGACTGTTGTATGGAACGACTTGGCGCATTTTATGTCGAAATCTTAAATTGAAAGCGTCCAAAAAACAGCCTGTGCAAGAACTGAGGCCACTCGGACTTCCCAAGCGACTCTATGAAAAAAGTTGAAAAGTTCCAAGAAAATTCGACGTTTTCTAGCAAAATTTAGTTCAACGATGAGGCCTATTTCTGGCCATATTTGGGATGGAGAGCAACCTGAAGAGATACAAGAGCTGCCATTTTTTACAGAAAAAACAACCGTTTGATGTGTTTTGTGGGCTATTGAAAACGTAACCGTCATTGACGCCATGATAACCGACTATTTAAGGCCTGAAATTGAAGCTCGTGATCTTGGCGACATTTGGTTTCAACAAGACGGCGCTTTCCACACATCGCCTCAATCAATGGGTTTATTGAGAAACATTTTGCTGATTGGTGTGATACCATGCAATGTGTAAACTCTATGCCGATATTACCGTTTCGATTCATCCCTTCCTCTTCTTCTTAATTGGCGTAGAAACCGCTTAAGCGATTATAGCCGAGTTAACAACAGCGCGCCAGTCGTTTCTTCTTTTCGCTACGTGGCGCCAATTGGATATTCCAAGCGAAGCCAGGTCCTTCTCCACTTGGTCGTTCCAACGGAGTGGAGGTCTTCCTCTTCCTCTGCTTCCCCCGGCGGGTACTGCGTCGAATATTTTCAGAGCTGGAGTGTTTTCGTCCATCCGGACAACATGACCTAGCCAGCGTAGCCGCTGTCTTTTAATTCGCTGAACTATGTCGATGTCGTCGTATATCTCGTACAGCTCATCGTTCCATCGAATGCGGTATTCGCCGTTGCTAACGCGCAAAGGACCATAAATCTTTCGCAGAACTTTTTTCTCGAAAACTCGCAACGTCGACTCATCCGTTGTTGACATCGTCCAAGACTCTGCACCATATAGCAGGACGGGAATTATGAGTGACTTATAGAGTTTGGTTTTTGTTTGTCGAGAGAGGACTTTGCTTCTCAATTGCCTACTCAGTCCGAAGTAACACCTGTTGGCAAGAGTTATCCTGCGTTGGATTTCTAGGCTGACATTCTTGGTGGTGTTTACGCTGGTTCCAAGATAGACGAAATTATCTACGACTTCAAAGTTATGACTGTCATCAGTGACGTGAGAGCCAAGTCGCGAGTGCGACGACTCTTTGTTTGATGACAGGAGATATTTCGTCTTGCCCTCGTTCACTGCCAGACCCATTTTCTGTGCTTCCTTGTCCAGCCTGGAGAAAGCAGAACTAACGGCGCGGGTGTTGAGGCCGATGATATCAATATCATCGGCATACGCCAACAGCTGTACACTCTTATAGAAGATGGTACCTTCTCAGGTTGAAAAAGTCGCACGATAGGGAATCGCCTTGTCTGAAACCTCGTTTGGTATCGAACGGCTCGGAGAGGTCCTTCCCGATCCTGACGGAGCTTTTGGTGTTACTCAACGTCAGTTTACACAGCCGTATTAGTTTTGCGGGGATACCAAATTCAGACATCGCGGCATAAAGGAAGCTCTTTTTCGTGCTGTCGAAAGCAGCTTTGAAATCGACGAAGAGGTGGTGTGTGTCGATTCTTCTTTCACGGGTCCTTTTCCAAGATTTGGCGCATGATGAATATCTGGTCGGTTGTTGATTTTGCCAGGTCTAAAGCCACACTGGTAAGGTCCAATCAGTTTGTTGACGGTGGGCTTTAATCTTTCTCACAATACGCTCGATAGAACCTTATATGCGATGTTGAGGAGGCTAATCCCACGGTAGTTGGCGCAGATTGTGGGGTCTCACTTTTTTATGGATTGGGCATGGGGCACACTTAAATTCCAATCTTTGGGCATGCTTTTCGTCCGACCATATTTTACAAAGAAGCTGATGCATGCACCTTATCAGTTCTTCGCCGCCGTGTTTGAATAGCTCGGCCGGCAATCCGTCGACCCCCGCCGCTTTGTTGTTCTTCAGGCGGGCAATTGCTATTCGAACTTCTTCATGGTCGGGTAATAGAACATCTGCTCCATCGTCATCGATTGGGGAATCGGGTTCTCCTTCTCCTGGTGTTGTGCGTTCACTGCCATTCAGCAGGCTGGAGAAGTGTTCCCTCCATAATTTAAGCCATGCTCTGGGCATCGGTCACTAGATCACCTTTGGGGGGTTCTACAAGAGTATGCTCCGGTCTTTGCAGAAACCTTCTGTAAGCCGCCGCATTTTTCGTGGGAATTTTCGAGCATTACCCCTGTCGGCCAGGTTATCAAGCTCTCTTCGTACTCACGCATTTCGGCCTCTTTTCTTTTTTTCTGCTCCGGTAAATGCGTCTCGCTTCCCTCTTCAACTCTCGGTATCTATCCCATCCCGCACGTGTAGTGGTCGATCGTAACGTTGCGAGGTAGGCAGCCTGTTTTCTCTCCGCTGCGACACGGCACTCCTCGTCGTACCAGCTGTTCTTTGCTCCTTCCGAAAACCAATGGTTTCGGTTGCAGCTGTACGTAAGGAATTTGAAATGCCGTCCCACAGTTCCCTTATACCGAGTTGTTGACGAGTGCTCTCAGAGAGCAGGAGTGCAAGCCGAGTAGAAAATCGTTCGGCTGTCTGTTGTGATTGCAGCTTCTCGACGTCGAACCTTCCTTGTGTTTGGTGGCGCGCGTTTTTTGCTGCACAGAGGCGGGTGCGAATCTTAGCTGCAACAAGATAGTGGTCCGAGTCGATGTTAGGACCTCGGAGCGCACGCACATCTAAAACACTGGAGACGTGTCTTCCGTCTATCACAACATGATCGATCTGGTTGGTAGTTTTTCGATCCGGAGACAGCCTGGTAGCTTGATGAATCTTCTTATGCTGGAATCTAGTACTACAGATAACCATATTCCGGGCCCCGGCGAAGTCAATCAGCCTCAACCCATTTGGGGATGTTTCCTCGTAGACGCTGAATTTACCGACCGTAGTGCCAAATATACCTTCTTTGCCCACCCTGACGTTAAAGTCGCCAAGCACGATTTTGACATCGTGGCGGGGCAGCTCTCATAAGCGCGCTCCAAGCGCTCATAGAAGGCATCTTTGGTCACATCGTTCTTCTCTTCCGTCGGGGCGTGGGCGCAAATCAGCGATATGTTGAAGAACCTCGCTTTGATGCGGATTGTGGCTAGACGTTCATTCACCGCAGCTTCATCCCTTGAAGCAATATATCTTGTCATGCGTCATCGTCGAAATGCTCGAACGAGAAGTCGAAAATTGGACTCAGAGGATGAACCATCTGAGACGTAGCCGCGACCAACCTTTCAAAGAGATAATCTTCTAAAAATAAATGCCAAATAATGATAATAAACATTTCAAACTAAATTTGAAGTTCATGTGGTTTGTCGTTAAAAACAAGTAGGGAACTTCGACATGGATCACCCTTTACAAACAAACAGAAGTTAAATAAAATCGTGTCGCTAATTGGCGGCTGAGTAGTTTCTCTCAAAGCCTATGAAGCGCTTATACTTGCAAACGATTGTACCTTTTTGTGCTATGCGGAAATTGTACGTCCCGCATTGCTGTTGCATTCAATTTGGTGTGTGAAACGTACTGTGTATCTGCAATAAATTCACATATTTATTTATAAACGAGAAGATTTAACAGAACAGAACTAATTTTAATTTTAACTCGTTTAGATATTCGTTGATGCTTTGGCTTAGTTTCAGTTAGGGTAAAGTAATCATTGATTATTCGATTTATATGAAAAAAACATATGCCTTTATGTATAAACCGTTAATAGGTGCATATTGTAGTACTGTATCGAGAGTTAAAAGAGTGAAGTCAAGTATATTTAAAAATTTCACAGAGATTAACTATCGATGCAAACTTCCAGTTAAACTCAATAGTCCTTAAAGACTATACTAAAGACTTTACCTTGCCCATGGATAAAATAAGACGTTTTGCCTTACCGCGGATGTGGATATTTTATCGGATCGGATTGAAAACCTCAGGTTTATTTCTAGTCATTGTGACAAAAAGCATTAAAATAAATTCGTAATCTTCATCTAAAATTTTTGATGCGATAAATCAATAACTTAATGCGCCAAAAACGTAAAAATTTGCCGCCGGGATGGTATGGCAAGGCTTTATAGTGTCCGTTGGGCATGTCACCGCCCAATTTTGGTGAAATCCCATATAACAGAACCCGACCAATCAAAAAAAAATTTCATACATGACTTTCTTTTCATATTTCTATGTCACATTGTGAAAATGACCGAAATCAGACAATAACAACGTCTACTTCCCATATAGCACAATTTTAAATTCCACTTGATTCCTTTACGCAATTAATATAACGGGATAGAACTTTGAACGAATAATGCCTTTAGTGTATGCCACCTTATGAACAAAAACTGTTCAAATCCAACAAAGACTGTACCGAATATTTGGATCCCAGTACCTATAGTTCAATTTTGATAGAAAATATCGGTCAATGTATGAGATATATAACTGGAATTCTGAGGTAATACTTCTCTGACAAATGTATGTCTGTATGCTAAACATGGCTTGAATCAGGTTAATACTTCACTAGGCTCTTAATTACCATTATAAAGATTTTCAAACTTCTAGGTGACTCTGTGCTGGATATATCGGCCAATATTTGAGTTATGTCAACTAAAATGAAAGTGCCAGTTTCCCTCATAATAGTAAATCTTTGTGCCTAAAATAGATAAATTTGAGCGAAAATTTGACTTACTCTATTTGATTAGTTTTTTGGTAAATGACGTATAATAAAATGTGGTATTGGAAAAAATAGATTAAATCTGGTCTTTTCTAACAAACCTTATGTGTCTGCCAGTGAATACGTTATATAGTAGGCCCGGGTAGGCTCCGAAACAGCTGAACCAATTTCAATGAAACTTTCAGGAAATCTTTAGATTGACTTGACGAGTAATCCTGTAAAGTTTGGTGATGATAGGAGCACTTTTTTTTTACTGTTAAATACAGTTTTTTTGCTATGATGATACGAGTATTCTATAGTTTTATAACCCAAATTTGTCTTGACACATGCGTTGTGGATATATATGTCAATATGAAATATATTTAAGAATAACTGAGTATATTGAAGTATACTGAAGTATATTAAAGTAAATAATTAAGGATTTTTATTGTATCCGTTTACTGATGCGTTTTCAATTGATTGTTACCAAGGAAAATTTTATTTTTTTCCACCAATCATGTTTCTTCACAGAATCATTGTAATAAATAAAAACTGGTTGACACGGTAATGGACGAAGAACAAGCTGTTAATATCCAGTTGAATTTCTAAACTCATTGGAAGTATCTGGAATGCCGCCACACACACTAAAATTGAAAATTTTATCACCCATTACGCTCATTCGCAATTTAAATGCACCTAAGTTATGCAACGAAATCATATTAACAATTAAAAAATTGACACCGAACTTAGACGAAGCCACAATCATCGGTGGTAAATTTAAAGGTGAAGACGTACTGATTCAACGAATACCGATGATATACAACGATTTTCTGTTCGAGTTTAAGCGGCTACAATTTCCTGTGCGTGTTGCTTTTGCAATAACTATCAACAAAACACAAGGTCATTCGTTGACTATCGCAGGTTTAAATTTGGAGAATTCGTGTTTTTCACACGCAGGCACCCTGGAAATGTCATATCAATAATTTTAAATCATAAATCAAGGTTAATTTTTTCTAATATTTAAAAAAGATTGGCTTGAGAACATCTGTAAGTACAATATATTTTATGTTTACTGTCGAACGAGATCGTGTTGACTACTTGATGATGTTGAGATATTACTCTTAATTGTTCATTTTAAAATTTCATGAACATCAGGTCATTATAATTATTCCTTATTTGTAATCAACATTAATTATTTAAAAGTAACTATTAATACATAAGTATTTATTAATGTCCCTAATTCACAGATAATTCACATTTACCATGACCAACTTGAGTCAAGTTCTTCTTCTTAATTGGCGTAGACACCGCTTAAGCGATTATAGCCGAGTTAACAACAGCGCGCCAGTCGTTTATTGTTTTCGCTACGTGGCGCCAATTGGATATTCCAAGCGAAGCCAGGTCCTTCTCCACCTGGTTTTTCCAACGGAGTGGAGGTCTTCCTCTTCCTCTGCTTCCCCCGGCGGGTACTGCGTCGAATACTTTCAGAGCTGGAGTGTTTCCGTCCATCCGGACAACATGACCTAGCCAGCGTAGCCGCTGTCTTTTAATTCGCTGAACTATGTCAATGTCGTCGTATATCTCGTACAGCTCATCGTTCCATCGAATGCGATATTCGCCATGGCCAATCCGCAAAGGACCATAAATATTTCGCAGAACCTTTCTCTCGAAAACTCGTAACGTCGCCTCATCGGTTGCTGTCATCGTCCGAGCCTCTGCACCATATAGCAGGACGGGATTTATGAGCGACTTATAGAGTATGGCTTTTGTTCGTCGAGAGAGGACTTTGCTTCTCAATTGCCTACTCAGTCCGAAGTGACACCTGTTGGCAAGAGCAGTCCTGCGTTGGGTTTCCAGGCCGACAATGTTGGTGGTGTTAACACTGGTTCCTAAATAGACGAAATTATCTACAACCTCAAAGTTATGACTGTGAACAGTGACGTGAGTGCCAAGTCGCGAGTGCGACGACTGTTTGTTTGATGACAGAAGATATTTCGTCTTGCCCTCGTTCACTGCCAGACCCATTTGCTTTGCTTCCTTGTCCAGTCTGGAGAAAGCAGAACTAACGGCGAGGGTGTTGAGGTCGATGATATCATCGGCATACGCCAGCAGCTGTACACTCTTATAAAAGATTGTACCTGCTCGATTATGTTCTGCAGCTCGAACTATTTTCTCCAGAGGCAGGTTGAAGAAGTCGCACGATAGGGGGTCGCCTTTTCTGAAACCTCGTTTGGTATCGAACGGCTCGGAGAGGTCCTTTCCGATCCTGACGGAACTTTTGGTGTTACTCAACGTCAGTTTACACAGCCGTATTAGTTTTGCGGGGATACCAAATTCAGACATCGCGGCATAAAGGAAGCTCCTTTTCGTGCTGTCGAAAGCAGCTTTGAAATCGACGAAGAGGTGGTGTGTGCCGATTCTCCTTTCACGGGTCTTTTTCAAGATTTGATGCATGGTGAATATCTGGTCGGTTGTTGATTTGCCAGGTCTAAAGCCACACTGATAAGGTCCAATCAGTTTGTTGACGGTGGGCTTTAATCTTTCATGAAATACGCTCGATAGAACCTTATATGCGATGTTGAGGAGGCTAATCCCACGGTAGTTGGCGCAGATTGTGGGGTCTCCTTTTTTATGGATTGGGCATAGCACACTTAAATTCCAATCGTTGGGCATGCTTTCGTCCGACCATATTTTACAAAGAAGCGGATGCATGCCCCTTGTCAGTTCTTCGCCGCTGTGTTTGAATAGCTCGGCCGGCAATCCATCGACCCCCGCCGCTTTGTTGTTCTTCAGGCGGGTAATTACTATTCGAACTTCTTCATGGTCGGGCAATGGAACATCTGCTCCATCGTTATCAATTGGGGAATCGGGTTCGCCTTCTCTTGGTGTTATACGTTCACTGCCATTTAGCAGGCTGGAGAAGTGTTCCCCCCTAATTTAGTATGCTCTAGGCATCGGTCACTAGATCACCTTTGGTGGTTCTACAAGAGTGTGCTCCGGTCTTGAAACTATCTGTAAGCCGCCGCATTTTTTCATAGAATTTTCGAGCATTACCCCTGTTGGCCAGCTTATCAAGCTCTTCATACTCACGCATTTCGGCCTCTTTCTTTTTCTGTCTGAAAATGCGTCTCGCTTCCCTCTTCAACTCTCGGTATCTTTCCCATCCCGCTCGTGTTGTGGTCGATCGTAACGTTGCGAGGTAGGCAGCCTGTTTCTCTCCGCTGCGACACGGCACTCCTCGTCGTACCAGCTGTTTTTTGCACTTTCCGAAAGCCAATGGCTTCGGTTGCTGCTGTACGTAAGGAATTTGAAATGCCGTCCCACAGTTCCCTTATACGTAGCATCGGTCAAGAGCTGGGCATGAGTCATCAAAAATTCATTTCAATTTCAATCAAAAAAATCAATAAATATACCGCAAGACTTTTTTGACAACCCATTATTTATAATAAAAACAAATTCATGGTTCCGATAACAACGGTCGAGACAAAAATCAAGTAAATAATACAAGAGTCTGGGAAAATGCGAAATCAAAGATAATTCGACCAAGTCCATAGGAAGCCTGTAAGGGCTCACAAATTCCTCATGCATTTCTCATTTGTTTTAAAAATGAATGAAATTCGTTCACGTCATTTAAGGAAAAGTTTGTTATGATTGAAATAGTAAGCAATAGCACAGATGTTATTTGTGATTTTGGTAAGCATGAGTAAATATAAAATTTCCAAAATCTCTTCTCAAATTAATATATGGAACTGGAAGAAGTAATTTTGGAAACTCTGAAATTCTCGAATAAATTAATAGCAAACTACATCACTGTGTCCAAAGAAACCTTTAAGCAACGATTACAGGAATGTTTTTGAAATGATTTAATTGTAAAGGTTTACATTTAGCAACTAGTTTTAAGCGGAATTTAAGTTTTTAAAACTCTTTCTGTGAATTTCTGAACAAAACCAAAATAAGCAATTAAAACAGAATATTATATATGTAATACGAGAACCTTTAAGACCTTTGCTTTGATATCGTTTGGTGAATTTGGGTCGCTGTCTATACGCTGTAGTTGTTGAATATCGATATCTGAAAAACTAAAAGAGTGGTTCAGCTTGTCATGCTGATTATTTATTTTTCCGTATGTCTATACTCTCTAGGTTCTCCGCTTTTCGGTAGTGTTACAAACTTCGTATTTAGGGTATAAAAACTGTATGAGTATACATTTTAATAATAAGTCCACATACTTCTTAGTCACAGCACAGTCTCATCTGCCATTACAAGAAGCGTTACTATCTCTATCATCAGCAAGCGCATTTCAGTGTTTAGACTAACGGATCCGTACGACGATGCGCGGAATTTGCAGAGTATATTAATTAAGCTCACGTGACTGGGCTAACAAAGGCACGCACAGAATTACAGAGCCGAAAAACTAAAAATCTGCAGAAATAAAACAAAACCATAAATAAAAGCATTAATGAAAGCGCGAAATGAGCGGGGCAAAGGAAGGCAAAAGAGATACACATACACATAAATTTGCATAACTATGCATAGGTGCATAATACAAACCTCGACATACACATACATACGATTCAACCAAGAAGTAAGACCACTTTAAAAACGTTAAAACCACTAGTCCACTCTGCTACGGGATACCGGCATACTGGCGGCCATACCAGCCAACGAGCTAAAACACTCGTTCGACATCCTTTTGGACCGTGCAAAAAGCTGTATTGAAGCAGAAATATACTATTTTGAATAAAATACATTGATCTTGCCGAAAAAACCATTTGTTCTGTTTTTTGTTTTTAAGTCCTGTTTACTTTGGAATATACCATGTATATATTGAAACACGCTTGCCCGCTCAAAGGTGAGAAGCGGATTTATGTATGTATGTACGCAAGGCGAGTAGTTTTTTGTGAGGAGGTCGAACATGATAATAAGTGAACCTATGACCTCGCGAACATTATCATTGATATTCAAATTATATAGTACCACTTAGTCACAATACCAATGGGAAGAACAAAGTACCTAGGATGTCCCCTATCATATCACTGTGCGGCTTGCGTCTTACTTGTTAGAACCTACAGAATGCAATGTTAATTGAATTGTTTCGTCTTCAAATTTCTCTGATTTTATATTTTCTATTATATTGATATGTCCACAAAATCCGACTTGAAATGAAACCCATTGTTTTGTCGACGAGCGGAACGACGCCATCAGTATGGAGCAACAAACACTCGTCGTAGGTACCAACTTAAAATCGCGTCTTTTCAAAAAATGTATCCGCTGTTCAAAGATGTACTAAAAATTCAGTGATCACTCTATTTGAGAGGCACCAGCACGTGGTAGGTCTACAAAAAATTTCGTCAAATTATTTAAAAAACTGGCATTAAAAATAATGAAGTGGGAAGGATCAATAGCGTAAAACAAAAAGAGTACGAATATGCAACAATAACCACTAATAAACTTGTAAGCTGGTGGGTAAGTAAATGGTTATACCATGTGTTTGCATTTTAATAACCTAGAGGGTTGCCTGCGCCTTGCAATGTCAACGCCGTTGCAATTTGTGCTCAACTCAATCAACAACAGCAAAAGAACAATAACATTAGCGCAAGGCACCATATTGTCGAGTGGTTTTTGTTTGTAAAGCTTCATAACTGTCAAATGCATCTATACCCCGCACATCACTAGCCTTCCAACTGCCTCACTTTTGCAAGAGGACGCACGTCTGCCAAGAGGCTACGTGTTGTCACGACAAATTATGCAGGCAGCATATGCTGACAAGATAAAATCGTTTAATGAATATTAGCGCTTTCGAACGCATACAAACTCGCACGAATTTCCAAATAACTTTGACTAAAGAAGTTTGGAAATTAACACTGTATCATTTTGGCATAGCTGCTGCGAATCATCATTTTGTTCTTTTTTGTAAATTTAAAGAGCACACTTAAGTCAGGGAAAGACAGAGATTGACATAAACCGCAAATTAATATTTGATTACGCAACGATAAAGTGTTTACTGAATTTTCAAAGCGCTTCTTGCCAATAAAACTGTTTTACTTCGTAAGGGTTGATCAGTTTCTATTATAGTGGTGAATAATTGCAAAGGCATGTTATTAAGAAGGTGCCTAAGAAGCAAAATAGAAAAATTCTTTATTCGTTTACTAATCTAACAAATGATCTAGGAATAGAATTAATCACATGTTACTAAATTGGCAGTGTTCGCAAACAGTATATACAAAATAATACCATGTGCATTAAAAAGTCCTGCCTGCGCGGTTAGTACTCTAGGACTCTTCACCCAAACTCGTTATAATTAAGGGAGTGTTCGGTCTCACTCAACCATGTCATTGGGTAGGCTTCTGAAGTTTTCTATGGCTGGAGAAGACTGTCAATAAACATAAGCTTTATTAGCTGACTTAGCTAACTAAAACACAGTAGCTATTTACTAATGTTATATCAAATGTTAAGTGCATGGGCAATTTAAATCTATACTAAAGACACATATGCGCTATTGGGTACCCATTTGCTCAAAAAACGCCATATATTTTCGTGGCAATCACTTATATTTATAAAAAAAATCATTAAGTTATAAGCTGAGCGCTCAAACCCCTTTCCTACCAACACCGCGTCCTGCACCGAAGTAGAGGGTAGACATACGATGCATGACAATTATTTTGCCCGTGGCCATACCTACCTACTTAAAGCTTCAAACGCTGTAACAACATCCGCAACGATAATATTCCAATCGCAATAATGACCCCGAGGCGCAGTGTAACAAGAAACAAGCTGTGAAATTGCCAGGAAATGAAAGTGTTGAGGCGTATGCTTTGCTAAGAGCAGTGGCGTCAACGTGGTAAGTACCGTTGTACGGCGAAAAAAACTGCCTAACAGACAAACTTAAATTAAATTGCGCGACAATTCAGTTTCCTTCTAAGCAGAGAGATGATTTGTGTAACTGAAGATGCGGTTGGGAATGCTACAAAATGTAGCATAACGTTACTTTTCGAAAATTAATTTCAATAATAAGAAACAAAATATAGCATAACGTTACTATTCGAAAATTAATTTCAATAATAAGAAACGGATGTATACCTACAAATTGGAAGATGCGCCCGTTATGGAAAAAAGACGTTAAAAACAACACAAACACCTTAAGCTACGTTTATGACCGAGCGGATTCGCGTCGCCCGGTGCGATGAAAATCGCTCTATCGCTACCAGCGGTTTCGCCATCGTAATCACTAGCGATTGAGTGTTTACAGTACAGCGAAATCAGAAGCGATTGAAAATTTATAACGTCAAATCCGTTCGTAGTTTCTTTTACTTTTCATTAAAAAAAACATATGTGCACGTGTTCGTAAAATTTTGCTTACAGAAAGTAGTCTTTTAGTGCGTCAGCAGATTTTAAGGTTTAGTAAACAGAAAATATTCCAAGTGCATCCAATTTGCAAAGAACGCAAAAGCCATGGAGAGTTCCATCATTTGCACACCCGCCTTCTACAATATCCTGAGAAATGTATGGAGTATTACCGAATGAGAATTGACACGTTTAATTATATCTTGAATAATATATCCAAACATATAGAAAAAATACTAGAAATCAGAAAACACCAATTGATGCTGTAGAAAGGCTCGCATTAACCATAAGGTAAGTAATATACAATATTTTTTATGTATCCATTCCATAAATTTTTTTTTCAATTTCAATATTTATACTTGTTCACTTACATATGTAAGTATGTATTTAATATAATATTACACACATTAATATTAACTAGCTTAATTAAATATTTGCGCATTTGGAAAAATGAAGCTGTTTGAATCCTGCGTTTCAATATTTGGGCTGCTACTCATATAACTAATAAAAGACACTGGCGTAGCCGATTCCTGATTATCTCTGCCGTACATAATGTCGTACAGAACCTCCTGCATTTTTATGCGAAATTTTATTTTTTTTTTCACCCATATTTTTCATGTACTGTTTGAAACTCATAAGAAAATGGTAATCATCATCCTCCTCATCCTCCAACTCCAAAAACGTTTTTTCTTTAATTTTTTAGGTGTAGGCTGCATCAATTTTATGGATTCAGGAGTTTCCGATTTATCTTCATCATCAAGTTCCACCAATTCATCACAACTTGTTTCATTGATCAAGTTACCTGACATGAAGCGCGATTCCGTAATATCTTGTAAAAAACACATATCCTTAAAATGTGTCCATTTTGAATGCGGCATTGCAGTGCTGCCTGAAGCCACCACAGTTTCCTTACGAAGTTCTCTACGATAGGTGTCTTTCAAGTTTTTCCATTTTTTTCACCAGAACCAGCTGAAACACATGTAAAAAGAATAATTTCTTTTAAATTTAGTTTCAGGTTTTTAGCATCGGGAAATTGATTCCGATCTTTGGCTTTTTCTTATCGTATAGGAACTGCTACAGTGGCCAAAATTACTAGAGAAGTATGCGCCGCCCTTTAGACGTCTCTGCTTTCCAAACATTTGAATCGCAAAACAAATGAAGAATTGAAAAAAATAGCAGACGAATTTTACTCCAAATGCGGATTTTGCATTGGAAAAATCGACGGCAAACATATCCGTTGCAAAAGGCCACCGCATTCTGGCAGCATGTTTTTCAACTGCAAACACTTTTTTTCCATCGTTTTACAAGGCGTTGCCTCTGCTGACTACAAGTTTACTGCCATTGAGGTTGGAGCATATGGCAAACAGAGTGATGGTGGCATTTTTGAAGCTTCAACATTACATAAGCTTATAGAAACTGGAGAATATGAAATTCCAGAAGAGCGGAATCTACCAGGCACAGAAATTGCAGCACCATTCGTAATGCTTGGGGATGAAGCATATCCACTCAGAAAATATTTATTGCGCCCATATACTAAAACAAATTTGAACAATGACTCTGAACTATTCAACACAATGCTATCTAAATTCAGAAAATCCATTGAATGTGCTTTTGGTATTATTACAAACAAATGGCGTTTATTAACCAAATCAATCGAAACTGATATTTATGGTGCAGAACTATTTGTTAAAACTATTTGTTTGCTACACAATATTATAATTGATAAAGAGGGAGTTTGTATGCAAACCTTAATGCAAGTTCAGCAAACTATTCCCATAAATATGAATAGGCAGAGGCAGTATAACAGAAGCTCTGAAGCTGCTACGACTATACGAAACAATTTTAAGGAATATTTTGTTCAAAAAAATGTTATATTCACTTAAGTATAGGTTGTTTATTACATAAAAATAAAATAATACTATTACTTACCTTCCAAACCGCATTCTTTTTCTACTTCTTCTCAAGCTTTTCTGATTTTGTTTCTATTATGATAATCTGGATGACGCAGATTCCACAAACATTCTTTATTTCGCACTTTTTCAATAAATTTGTCCATCGTGTTTAACGCGATTCGCTCAACTGAATCAAAAATTTTGATCGCTGATTTTCGTCGCTAGCAGTCGCTCCATTTTCGCTGAAACCGCTTTTCGCTGAATCGCTGCACGATAAACACCTCCGAATGGATTTATGTATTTGATCGCTAGTAGCGATTTTCATCGCATCGCGCGACGCGAATCCGCTCGGTCATAAACGTAGCATTAGGTTGCGACGTATGGAAGCGCAACAGACAATTTGGTACAAAATTTTTTCCATTGAAATTGGTTCTGTAACATTTTCATATATAGCTGTTGTTTTAAACATTAAGTGCGCCAATTGCAAACATTCAAAGGAATATTAAACACGAGTTAAAAGCGCCAAAGCAAGAAAAGACACTCAAAGCAGCCTGAAGACTGCAAAGAGCTTATGTCGCGAAGATGTCCTACATAACCGCTTTGCCAATTTTTGGGCAATCGCACATCTTTTTCATTATTTCTTATTTATGTCATTTTAATTTTTCTATTTTCTCTTCTACACCGAAGACACACCTTTATACAAATGGAATATTTGCTCAAAATAAAAAATACTTAACGCAACCCAATCAGGACTGTAAAATGGCAACCGAAAAGGTCACGAACAACAAACATTGTCGTCCTCCAAATTCGATGTCAGTTAGGTATGTGTTAGTAATGCACATATGACATATGAGTTCAGTACTGCAATAAAAGCTGAGCAAACCGTATACCAGCATGGTGGAACATACATACATACATAATAAGGCGGGGTCGATTTGTGGGGAGGCAAAAAAATCGCCCATTGCTCTATGAAAATCATATTCTAGGGATCAAAATAAGATACTTTGCCGAAGGAACCATACCTCTGAAACGAATTTTGATGTCCCCCAATTTGGGTCGAACTTTTGGGTAGGGGCAAATTTTGAAAAATCCCACTTTGACCCATTTAGAGTGCTCCAATCGAGTCCAAATGTATGACCGACCTCCACTAACTTTGGACGACCGATCCACCCATGCCAGTGGCACACCTCCTGGAACTCCCCTGGGGGGTTTCCCATACAATCATTTCAAAAACTCACCATTTTTGGTGATTTACATGAAAAAATCAGCTAAATTGCTATGTTTTTTCTTTATTTCTCTTAAGAAATTTATTTAGTCAGAACATAAGTAAATGAGAAAAATTAACTTAAGTGATGATCTTAAACTAACAATAGACAAGAAACAATTATTTTTGCCTTGAAGATCGCAAATGATCTTAAACTAACAATAGACAATTTTGTTTGCCCTTGAAAACACTTATGCTTAAGATATGTGTACATACTGTCGGTATGTACAGTAGATTAGTGTTTAGATGTGTGTATGCACTCAGCATGTGGTGCATACATAAACTAGGATAAGGAATGCTATTAATAAAGGAGCTCTGGGCAACCAGAGCTGGGTTCTATTCAACAACCGAAATCCTACGCGTCTTACTTTACAATTACCATTTCATTCTTATTACCTCAAAAAGTTTACAATGAATATACCATCCTCTACACCGCAAGATGAAGCAACTACATCAACAACTTTCGAAAACCCAATGAGTCATATGCCCAAGCATGATTTTACTGTTTTTGGTGTGTCTACTGATTTGACTGATCTTAATTTACCAACCCATCTGGATATCTTGAGATATTATTTTTACTTAAGCGAACGTGCTAAAACAGAACAAAAAAAGTTTTCCCATAAATAATTCACTATTCAAGTACAAGATAAGTTGATTGGAATTTGGGAAAAGCTTGGTATTGAAATAATGCTGAAAAAAAGTGTATGTACTAAATTGAATAAATTGCTTGACAAGTATCAAGAGCAAATCAAGAGAAGAAACAACACCCAACAATTTACAGAGTATGTAAAATCTCTGGAAACAATTTTTTACATTGGAACATGTATGTAAATGCGATTTGAAGGCAGCTCCATGTGCATGCGGATGGGTTCCTGAACGCCTCAAAGAGTTCATGCACAATCAACATAATCAGAGAAGACTAACAATGAATGCATTTATGATGGAAACTGAAGAGCAAGGATCAACGTCTATGTCATCAATGCCAACATACCAAGATCCCAATGATTCAACATACGCACCGCCACCGGTTCAAGAAGATATGGATAGACGCACAAGTTCACAATACACAGAGAGATACGATTGTTTTAACTTTGCCTTGGTATGTGACAGATTTGGTGTGCCTGACAGAGTAGCATCAGCATTGGGAACCGCTCTTTTGCAAGATTTTAAAATTAAAGGTAAGCATGAGAAACCTCTCATCATGGATAAAACGAAAGTTCGCAGAGAAAAAGAGAAATGCAGACAAGAAGTGCTTCGAAAACGGTTAGATGATACTAATTTGTTAGCGTTTTCATTCGATGGCAGAAAAAATGATACTTTAACGATAGATAAAATTGATGAGAAGTATCATACTAGGATGGTAAAAGAACCTCATCTTGTTATTTTGAGAGAACCCAATTCTGAATTGATTGGTTACGTAAGACTGGAACATGAAACCGCTGAATACAAAACAACCAAATTAAATGGTTTTTTCAACGATAAAAATATATCACTGGGTACATTAATTGGAATATGCACTGACGGTTAGCCAACAAACACTGGCCCACACGGTGGAATTATACGACGATTCGAACTGCTGTTAAAAACACTATTGCATTGGTTTGTTTGCCTTCTACACTTCAACGAACTTCCGTTTCGGCATTTGTTTGAAGCTTTAGATAAATCAACCAGCACTGCACCAAGATCGGCAACCGGAAAACTGAGCCGTCAAATCGAATATTGTGAAACTTTTCCGGTAAGTTATTGCTATCACTCATTTATTATAATTGTGAACCATTTTTATACTCTCGCAACAATGTTGCTAACGAGAGTATTATAGTTTTGTTCACATAACGGTTGTTTGTAAGTCCTAAAACTAAAAGAGTCAGATATAGGGTTATATATACCAAAGTGATCAGGGTGACGAGTAGAGTCGAAATCCGGATGTCTGTCTGTCCGTCCGTCCGTCTGTCCGCCCGTCCGTGCAAGCTGTAACTTGAGATATCATGATGAAACTTGGTACACGTATTCCTTGGCTCCATAAGAAGGTTAAGTTCGAAGATGAGCAAAATCGGCCTACTGCCACGCCCACAAAATGGCGGAAACCGAAAACCTATAAAGTGTCATAACTAAGCCATAAATAAAGATATTAAAGTGAAATTTGGCACAAAGGATCGCATTAAGGAGGGACATATTTGCAAGTAATTTTTTTGGAAAAGTGGGAGTGGCCCCGCCCCCTACTAAGTTTTTTGTACATATCTCGGAAACTATTATAGCTATGTCAACCAAACTCTACAGAGTCGTTTTCTTCAGGTATTTCCATATACAGTTCAAAAATGGAATCGGATAATAACCACGCCCACCTCCCATACAAAGGTTATGTTCAAATCACTAAAAGTGCGTTAACCGACTAACAAAAACGTCAGAAACACTAAATTTACGGAAGAAGTGGCAGAAGGAAGCTGCACCCACGCTTTTTCTAAAAATTGAAAATGGGCGTGGCCTCGCCCACTTATGGACCAAAAACCATATCTCGGGAACTACTAGACCGATTTCGATGAAATCCGGTATGTGACATTTTCTTAACACCTTGATGACATGTACAAAATATGGGTGAAATCGGTTAAGAATCACGCCTTTTCTCAATATAACGCTATTTTGAATTCCATCTGATGCCTTCTCTGTATAATACGAGTATATACATTAGGAACCAATGATGATAGCGGAATAAAACTTTACACAAATACGGTATTTGAAAAATATGTAAATGACGGATAATGAAATCTCGATTATCACTTTATCGTGCGAGAGTATAAAATGTTCGGTGACACCCGAACTTAGCCCTTCCTTACTTGTTAATTATTTTATTATTATATATTTTTAGGTGGTGGGCGGCTTCCAGAAAATTGAGTTGCAAAATATGCCCCCTGCTCCAGAAAAAAAAGAATTTTCCACCGATTCGAAGTACTTATACGACATGGCCCATGCAATTTCTAGCGGCGTGGTTCCCCATTGCCCAGCCTTGAAAGTAAAAAAGACTTAAAACAACAATTTTTTTTAATTTCTTTTCTATAACTCACTTAAATTAATTTTTTCATTTACTTATGTTCTGACTAAATAAATTTCTTAAGAGAAAAAATAGATATTATTATAAATAAATAAATAAAAATAAAGAAAAAACATAGCAATTTAGCTGATTTTTTCATGTAAATCACCAAAAAGGGTGATTTTTTGAAATGATTGTATGGGGAACCCCCCCGGGGAGCCACTGGCATGGGTGGATCGGCCGTCCAAAGTTAGTGGGGGTCGGTCATACATTTGGACTCGATTGAAGCACTCTAAATGGGTCAAAGTGGGATTTTTCAAAATTTGCTCCTACCCAAAGGTTCGACCCAATTTGGGGGACATCAAAATTCGTTTTAGACGTATGGTTCCTTCGGCAAAGTATC
The DNA here is from genome assembly GCF_016617805.1 of Bactrocera tryoni. Lineage (NCBI taxonomy): Eukaryota > Metazoa > Arthropoda > Insecta > Diptera > Tephritidae > Bactrocera > Bactrocera tryoni. The sequence goes on from NW_024396614.1 coordinate 622,499, forward strand.
TTATTTTGATCCCCACAATATGATTTTCGTAAAGCAATGGGTGATGTTTAAATCGAACCGCCCTAATACATATGTAATATTTTATGAATTTGTCATTTGACAAAAAAATTAAAATCAACTAAAATACAAGTAAGGAAGGGCTAAGTTCGGTTGTCACCGAACACTTTATACTCTCGCATGAGAAAGTGATAATCGAGATTTCATTATACGTCATTTACATATTTTTCAAATACCGTATTTGTGTAAAGTTTTATTCCGCTATCATCATTGGTTCCTAATGTACAAATACTTATGTATATTATACAGAGAAGGCATCAGATGGAATTCAAAATAGCGTTATATTGGAAGAAGGCGTGGTTGCTAACCGATTTCACCCATATTTCGTACATGTCATCAGGGTGTTAAGAATATTATATACCGAATTTCATTGAAATCGATCGAGTAGTTCCTGAGATATGGTTTTTGGTCCATAAGTGGGCGACGCCACGCCCATTTTCAATATTTAAAAAAAGCCTGGGAGCAGCTTCTTTCTGCCATTTCCACCGTGAAATTTAGTGTTTCTGACGTCTTTTGTTAGTCGGTTAACGCACTTTTAATGATTTTCAACATAACCTTTGTATGGGAGGTGGGCGTGGTTATTATCCGATTTCTTCCATTTTTGAACTGTATATTGAAATGCCTGAAGGAAACGACTCCATAGAGTTTGGTTGACATAGCTATAGTAGTTTCCGAGATATGTACAAAAAACTTAGTAGGGGACGGGGCCACTCACTTTAATAACTTTATTTATGGCTTAGTTATGACACTTTATAGGATTTCGGTTTCCGCCATTTTGTGTGCGTGGCAGAGGGCCGATTTCGCCTATCTTCGAACTTAACCTTCTTATGGAGCCAAGAAATACTTGTACCAAGTTTCATCATGATATCTCAATTTTTACTCAAGTTACAGCTTGCACGGGCGGACGTACAGACAGATATCCGGATTTCAACTCTACTCGTCACCCTGATCACTTTGGTATATATAACCCTATATCTGACTCTTTTAGTTTTAGGACTTACAAACAACCGTTATGTGAACAAAACTGTAATACTCTCCTTAGCAACTTTGTTGCGAGAGTATAATAATAAATATAAAGCACCGACAGTGCGAAAATGACTGAAATCGCTCACTTCTTAAATAAATAATAAATTCAAAACCATTAAAAGCGCAATAAATCAATAACTAAATATACCAGATGGGCGTGACACCACCCACGTTTTGCTGAAATCACATAACTCGAGACCCTGAAACGTTACACTCATTTGGTTCCAAGAACGGAAGGAATCTGAGAAGTTGCGTAAATACATATTTGTTTTAAAAAATACTAGCTAAAAGTATGAATATCTTAGAACGGACCTGGCCGACTAGATCCTTTACTACTTTCTTAGGTGACACCATAAACCCTGCAGTTTCATTATACCTTAATAATTTGCGCATTGATAACCTCTGAGATAACTTTAAAACCATTTGGTGAACTGCAAATCAAAATACTTTCTACTATATGTATACTCGTATCTATACGCCTAGTATAAAATGAAGCAATAAGAATCTATAAAAAGCAGAAAACAAAAGACAAAAAGTCGCTGCATTGGACTCCTTTTAAGACAACATTTGTAAATAGGCTTGCTCCCAATACGTTGCGTCTTTGGTTAGTTGGTTGTTCTCTTTCTTAGGTTAGTCTTTAAAGCAGTAAACAACAAAGGCATAAAACAACTAAAAGACATGAAGAAATGGCAAACGTATATTACAATTAGTATGCCTTGTGTGTGTTCGTAAGCATCACAGTTGATGACGACAATTTAGCGACAAGATTAAGTCATGATGCGCTGTCCTGTTAGAAACAGTCTGCATTAAAATTTCAAATAAAGTATTTAATATAGCAAATGCAATGACATATAAAAAGACTAAAAACATTTATTGTCAAGAATATCTACATATATACACATTAGGGTGTGTCATTCTGAGGCAACCTTTTTTTTTGAACTATATGTGCACGCGATGGCAGTAGGGATGGTAAACTCGATTCGGATTCTACTCGAGAATCGAGTTTTCTCGTAAAATAATCAATTTTTCGAATGCCAAGAATCGATTCTCAATCGACTTCGACTACTGAAAATCGATTCCGAAAAAATCGATTATTTTACGAGAAAACTCGATTCTCGAGTAGAATCCGAATCGAGTTTACCATCCCTACTGCCATCGCGTGCACATATAATAACCTCCGCACAATAACCACCACAAAAAAAATGATTTTTTTTCCATGCAATTTATATGGAAAACGGAAAATTTGAAATAGGCACCTCTTAATATTAATATTAAGAGCTCATCTTTTGAGTGACTTTCTTTTTCACATTTTCGAAAGTTTTTAGCCTGTTTTTCAGTTGAAAAAAAAGGTTGCCTCAGAATGACACACCCTAATACACATACAATTTGTAATCCTGTAATCCCTTATATCTGTCCTTTGAGTGACTCAGCTTAGACAATAAATTTATTTAAGTGTATTGTATAGCTTAAGATCCCTGCTAATTACTAGCTTAATGCTTCGTTAGCTTGGCATAAGAATTAACCACAAGCTGTGAATTAATTGAATTAGTTTAACTAAATACTCTATTTGATAACAGTCTACAAGTGGCTTTGATTATAATGCCGAACATCTAATGATTGAAACAGAACTAAGCTACTAATGTGTGCGGATTTGGAAAGATATGAGATACACTTATATAATAGGTTGTCAAAAAAGTCTTCCGATATTTTCGCTAGTTGGCGCTGAAAGCGCGTAGTTCTAGTTTTATTCGTCGCATCGGGTCATGCTATACCTTTTTGGAAAGCTCATTTCACGCGCTAAAACGTATTTGATTGATTGTTGTTTCTTTTAAGTCGTTCGTGAGTTATAGCGTCGCAAACATGGAGCAAAATAAAGAGAAAATACGGCATATTTTACAGTACTATTACGATAAAGGCAAAAATGCATCTCAAGCCGCCAATAAAATTTGTGCAGTTTATGGGCACAATACAGTTTCCATTTCCACCGCACAATGATGGTTTCAACGTTTTTGTTCTGGCGTAGAGGTGGTCGAAGAGGCGCCACGTTCCGGAAGGCCTGTCGTCGAAAGAGACCGGCATAGTAGCAGCCGTAGCATCGGTCAAGAGCTGTGCATAAGTCATCAAAAATTCATTTCAATTTCAATTTAAAAAAAAATCAATAAAAATACCGCAAGACTTTTTTGACAACCCATTATTACATTTTAAGTCAGTGGTATGCCATAACTTATTGAAATAATAACGGTAACAATAACATCCAAACAATAAAAACATTCTTCATATAATAATTAGTGCTTCTAAACAGGTTGGGTGGCGGTTTTACTTGAAAGCATTTTACAGTCTGTAGAAATGCCACTGTTCTTATAAATAATAACAATTAAAAATATTCATGTAATTATAAAATATATTTTGTTGACTAATTTTACGACTCCTTATATCAGGAAATCTTGGGAGCAGTTGAGCTGATTCACTCAGACTCCAAAAAAAGTCAGTAGTAATGAAGTTATAAATGTTTCCACTTTTAGCACGTGGTTTTCACTAGTTTTCAATGATTATATGTAATTAACTACCGGAGGAAAACAGCAAAAAACAAAGAAAATAAAAAAAATTGCTGCGGAATCCTGCGATTTAAAGAAAGGTGGGTTGAGTATTAACGTTTTCAATGGTATTGCTTTAAGCGTTGAACAATTTGTATATCCTGAACAGGGTATATTGAGTTTGTCACGAAGTTTGTAACACCTAGAAGAAAGCGTCGGAGACCCTATAAAGCATATATACAAATGATCAATATGTTGAGCTGAGTCGATTTAGCCATATCCGTCTGTCCGTCCGTCTGTCTGTAAATATACGAACTAGTCCCTCAGTTTTTAAGATATCGCTTTGAAATTTTGTAAACATCATTTTCTCTTCAAGAAGCTGCTCATTTGTCGGAACTGTCGATATCGGACCACTATAACATAGGTATAGCTGCCATACAAACTGAACGATCGGAATAAAATGCTTGTATGGAAAACTTTTGCAATTGTCGTGGTATCTT